>NC_036258.1:4632024-4807399 GCF_002742605.1 Olea europaea var. sylvestris | reverse complement strand
AAGCCAGTTATAGCAAAACTGATAAACAAATACCAAAAGCACGTACTTTAATTATAAACCCCATCAATCCCCAATTTGGACCTAGGTAAGAGCCTTAAAACTCGTACCTATACCTAAATGGACTTTACCAAAATAAAAATAAAATTATAATACTCATCAATAGCACTTCAAATCCAAAGAGCCAGGAGAAATCAAAATGATAGAATTTTTTTATTTTTTATTTTTCTGAATCGCTGTAAATGGTAAGGAAATCATAGAAAAACAATGATCCCAACATTATTTTTCAAAAAATGTGTTTGGCAGATTGACAGTATTGACATGAGAAGAATTGACAGTAGAGGAGCTTCTGAAACAGTGAAGGTTTAGAAGTGGGAGGAGGAGGAGAGAGACAGCATAGATTCCACGTAATTCTTAAATTAAAATTTTCAGATAATAATGAAAATTTATGTTTACAAAATAAACAACCAATGAATAAATATAATTCTGAAGGATGCATCTTAAATGACATACATCAATATTGGCTTGCAGCTCAGCATTGGCTTCAGGAGCAGGGATTGCCCGCATTGGTCGTTCCCGTGTACGTGTTTTCTTCACACCGCCAGCATTAGCTCTACCAGTAGCTCTTAGCCTATAACCATGAAACTTAAGTCAGGTGTTTAGGGGAAACATAACAAATCACATGTTACTATTCCTGTAGCTTCTTGACAAAGAAAAGAAGTAATCATATGGATGTAAAGTCAATGGCCACATCCTTAATCCAATTGCCAAATCATGGATTATATGTTGAATTTGATATACTGTGTGTCAGGTACTATAGCAAGTATTGGAATTTGAAGTTTAAATTCAATCTAATGAACATTAATAGTCCAAATGAATAAGACTACGGGGCCATATGCCAGTGGAATATAAAAAAAGCTATCATATTTAATAGATTACCATTAATGAATATTGTAATTGATAGCTACCATATTTAATTGTGATTTTGATTCTATATAATGAGAGAACCTCTCACATTGAAAGGCATTGAGTTTTACTGAGTATATTTGATGTGTAATTATTTTCCAAACCTTTTAGCTTCTTCATCACGCCTCTTAGCATCCATCTCCTTGCTGGGAGGATACTTTGGAAGACTTGATGGATCACATGCATAAGGTTCTGTTCTGAAGAACTGCAAGAATGAAAACAACAAATAGCTAACTTTCTGTGAGTGACGTACAATGAGAATTCTTGACTATTTAGATCACTAATATTGGACAAATGTCATGGATGCCATATATCCTCCATAAATGTCTATAGCAGGGTAGACACCACAGCTTCGTGAAGGGAAAAAAAAATGGTAGGAGTGGGAGAGAGAGATGAGGAAAAACATAATTATGGAGGAGTACAAGAGTCACTACAACAAACTATAAATGGAGGAGTACAAGAGTCACTACAACAAACTATAAAGATGGAGATAATTTTTCTGATTTTCTAAAGGAGGATTTTTTTTCCCTTCCTTTTTTGTTTGTGTATGTGCATGCATGTTTAGAGAGAGGGACAAGGGAGCTCACTTCACTGTTTAATGCAGCTGTAGCAGTTTGACGCTCAGCTGGATCAATTGCAAGTAGAGTCTCAATTAATGGCAGTGATGATGGCGGGAAATCTTTAAATGTCTCTGCTATGCATCTTTTATATGACTGTTGAGGCTTGAATATGGTTGTATGCGGTAGTTTTGATTTTTTCCAATATTCGTCTGACGGAGAGCCACATAGCTTGAAAATCCTGTGCAGCTGTTCCACCTAAGCATAATAATAGCATTCACCTAGTTATTACTGCAAGTCCAGTTTTTATGCAGATATGATGATAGTAACTTTAAACACTTGGTAGTCAAGTAAAGAAAACTGCAAAAATTAGTAAAATTAAGCCATTGGACAAGCATGCATAATGAGCTAAATTAAGCCATTGAACAAGCATACATAATGAGCTAAATTGTTGCACAACATAGTGCTTGTATGGGAAAGTTTTAAAAAAGTTGAAGTCAAAGTCAATAATAAATTTTAACTACACATTCCATGGGATTCACAACTTTTATCAACTTTTCAACAACATATTTCATTATCAAAAGTTACAACAAAGCCCCCTTAGAATCGCCTACAGCAACATAAATTGAAGAGAACAAATGTCGAGCACCAGATTGAGAAACCTCTTTCATAATTGCATTATGCTGAGAATCAAACTGGTGGCAGACTCCCTGCCTAATGCCAGTCACACCTAATCATTATGCCTTCGCCGTGCCTAGTTTAATTTAACCCCATTTGGCCTCCATTAAATTACATTTCATTTTTCTCTCACCTATTTTCAATTACACAATCTTCCATAAAATAATATTAGACGTAAATCGAAAACTTTTCCTTCCTTTTCAACCACTCATTTTTTCTAAAAAACACTGTTCCACCCATTTTCATTTGAAAAAATGGGGCCCTAATGGAATAATTCTGCAAGTGGTTGACCGGAAGACCGAGGTTATAGCGAGTTACAGTATCTCCTCAGCATTACTCCTTGAACAAGGCTTATGCAATATCCAACCAGGTGTTTCGCTCCCTTTTAAGGGAATCCCTGATATAAGATTTGAGAATGATAGAAGCCTTGAAGCACAAAATATCCGCCGAACCCATCGGATGTGCCTGCAGGCTGCAGCAGGTCAATTAATGCTAAAAAGTTCAGGATTTCAGGCTGGGTCTGAATGTGGCTCCTTTTTTTCGTTAGAATTTGGAGCAGCTCTCTCCCGACAGTAATCCTCCTTTGGAGAGGGGACAAAAATGAGAGAACCCCCGGTCTGGGGGATTAAGCGGAAATAAAAGATTATGGAGAAGACAAGGTAGAGAAGGAGGCTTGTACGGATTATTTAGTAAGCCATTTTATAAACAAGATCCCTAAGAGGGTGCCTACTTGAATACTTTCTTTTACTGGTAAAATAACTTATTGCCACAAGCATACGGACCCTCGAGAATTAGTGCTTCTGGTCTCATTTCCAGCATGTTGAATTTCATTTACCCACATCTACTTTTCCGTGAGGCCAACACAAGGTCAATCTCAAGAAAGTATAACATATAGCAAAAGATATCAAGATCATTTCTTAAGGCAATTTTTAAATCATAATTAACAGTGGATTTGGTCTAAATTTCTTTTTTGAGCAATTTATAAATTATAAATAATATAACTTCAGCTTCAAAGACAATGAGACATCTTCTATTTCTAGGTCAAATATAGAATGCCAAACCATCATTTCCAGCAATAGCAGTTCATTAATTATAGAATGTCTGGTGAATGAGTACAAAACGTATTGCAATGAGTAATGACTAGCAACTGAGAAAAACCATCTACCTCTGTCCGCCCAGTCATGATGGGCCTCCCAGCAAATAACTCCGCTAAAATACACCCAGCACTCCACAAGTCCACACCTACACCATAATCGGTGGCACCAAGAAGCAGCTCCGGAGGCCTGTACCAAAGAGTAACCACTCGACTGGTCATCGGCTGCTTCTTGTTAGGGTCAAATGTCGAAGCCAAACCGAAATCAGCAATCTTAAGAATTCCTCCATCATCAATTAGGAGATTTGACCCCTTAATATCACGATGCAACACGTGCCTGTTATGGCAGTGCTCAAGGCCTGACAATAGCTGATGCATGTAGCATTTGACCTACAATATCAATCAAATAACGCCAGAATAAGAAAACATCCAAAATCTACAAGAGAGAGATTCAGGAACTCAAATAAGAAAATGGGTAAAAAGAAATAAGTAGAATCCAACCTGAGGTTCTGTAAATTTGATTCCGGGGCTTGAAGCCAAGCCAGCCAAATCATGCACCATATAATCAAACACTAGGTACAAACTACATGACATCCTTGAAGTCGCCAACCCTTGCAATTTCAAAACATTTGGATGGTCCAAACGACGCAAAATCAAAATCTCTCGAGCCATAAATCTCACGCTCTCGGGCTCCAAATTATCGAATCTGACTTTCTTTAATGCAACAATGTTCCCCGTTAAGGTATCTTTAGCTTTATAGACATTACTGTAAGTACCTTGTCCAATCTAATCTTGATCCCACAGAAAAACATACAACAAATGAGATACTAACTCAATATAACATACAAAAACTGGAAACTAATCTAAAAAGCACTTGCCTTATCAAGTTTCTCAAATGCGTCAGCCCGACGAGGGGTCAATCCATTAATTGCCTCCCCTGCAACTGCCGAGAGCCAAGCTGGCCATCCAGCAGCCACTTGCTCACCATGGATGTTCTTTGGGGGATTACTTAGACGAGGATTTGGCCTAGACCTCCTCCTCTCACCTCTCGGCTTTCGCACATTTCCATCCTTAGGCTCCTCCTTCTGATCTCCACCATTCTGAAATTCACCACCCCCTCCGCCTTCGCAGCCACTGTGGTCCTCTGCCTTACTTACAGAACCAACTACTACTTTCTCTCTCCTCCCCGACTGTGCGACTGGATCTCTCCCTCCCTGAATATCCCTCCCATTATCAGTTACAACCTGGCCAGTAGGAGGCCCAGTTGATGAAATCTCTTTTCCAAAAACACACCCCATCTCTCAAAAACACCGAACTTCATTTCTCACCACATCGCGCACTCTTATCCCTCATTCAAAACCTCTCAAATAAACAACAAATTCGAATGCAAAGCCTATGGACAAATACGCTGTAAAGGAAAATCCAACAAATGGGTTTTATCCCAATTCAATAAATATCCACAAATAGAACAAGAAATTCAACATTAACGCACGGATAAAATCAGATTTCAGCAGACAAACTAGATGGGTTAAGATCTATTAAGCAACGAACGACTAATCGAGGTTACATTTAAAAAAACCGCAAACAAACCATATTAGGGGTTGGATTAATACAGCAAAAATAATGTAGTATGAGTGAAGAACCCTCACTTTAGTGCCCAAAAAAGCAGAAGCATCAATGATTTAGTGAAAGCCCACAATTTATGGCGGTCAAAAATGAGCAAAGGCTATTATACAGTAAACAACCAATTAACTTTATTGTGCCTTGCGGAATTGAAAATCAGAGAATTAGACAGCAGCGAAGTTGAATTTACACTTGTCACTATGAACAATGGAAAATTCTAAATACTGGAATATTATTTTCTTGGTGTGCTTTTCTGTGATGAGCAAGTCGAGTTTTTACTGGTCAAAGTGCATGTTTGGTCCAACATGTGAATTATTTAAAATGATTTTTTTCTATAATTTTTTAATTGGGTAGGCGTTTTTATCAAAAAACCACCTAAATCGAACTACGAACATAGTTCAATTAGATTTTATTTAAATTTTACTTCTCAAGTTTGGATAGGTACAACGATTTCAAAAGGTCAAGGCCTGTTCGTGCCCCTTTAATTTCAAAAAATATATTATAAAATAGTGATTGATATTAAAATGTGTGGTTAAAAAAATAATTTTTTTATTTATGTGTAATATTATTTAATAAAAATGTGTGGTTAAAAATGAATACTGTAGAAAAAATAATGTAATAGAATGGTTGACAAATAAATGCTAAATTAGGAGTGAACAAAAAAATAGTCAACCTGTCAAATTAAATTGAAAATCGCGACTTTGAAACCGTTAGTTCGACATCAGTTCCAAATTGGACAAAACCATTTTGAAATGATTCAATATGTTTTCATAGTTAAAAATCACTTGAAATTAAATTGAACAGTTCATCCAATTTTTATTAAAAAAATACGCGTTTACTCAAAATATATTATTTATTGGTTCAATTTATACTTCAAAAAAATATTTATTAGTCGACTTCTATTTTTGTAGGGAAAATAATTATTTATGATAGTAATTTTCTTACCTAGTTTAGAAATAATAAATTTTGCAAATTAAAATTTTATTGTTGAATTTTGTTTAATTTAGGTCCTGTTTGAGCCACAATTTTTTTAAAAAAATACATTGTTTAACAGTGATTTGACACCATCTCAATCACACATTTTTCAATAAAATAATATTATACGCAAATTCAAATTTTTTTCTTATTTCTTAACCGCACATTTCTCATCAATACATTATTCAAAAATACATTTTTATTCCAATAATGTGGCTCAAACAACGGCTTATTGATTTAAACTTATTTTGAGATAAGTGTTTTAGTATTTCAAATGATTATTTTTAGTGTGATATTGAGATTTCATAACTATATTTTTTTGGGAAAATTGCAGCAACGACTCATCATTTTTTCATTTTTTGCAAACTTTACTCTAATCTTCATTTTGTGTCAGCAGATGTTCCTAACATTTCATAAATATGCACCTAAAATCCATTTAGACAGAAACCGTCCAAAACACTATCAATTTATCGGGAAAATTAATAAATCAACACCCAATAAAATCCTCTAAAACCCCATCCAAAAAGGTATGAACATCCAATAAAATCATCGTGATAGCATATAGTTCAAAAAAAATTTCTGGTTAGCTAACGGTATTTTGGACCGTTTCCGTTAGGATAGACCTCAAGTACATATTTAAGAAAGGTTAGGATCGGTACAAAATGAATATTAGAGTAAAATCTGTAAAAAACGAAAATGTTAGGGACCGTTGCTGAAATTTTCCCTATTTTTTTCACTTGGTTTGAAAATGTTAGTAATATGTCGCTAAAATTGTTGTTGAAATCAAACCGAATTCAAAAAATGATTTGGTTTAGTTTGAAAAATTTTCAAACTGTTTAAAATAGTAATTTTTTGTTTAAAATTTGATAGGACTAAACCAAAACCAATCACTCTGTTTTGATTCCATCAATGTATGTAGAACTACTTAATTCTATAGGTAGAATTTTCATTATACTTTATTTGATCCAATTTCTATTAATATCGAATCAAATTTATTGAAATCGTATCGCATTGACCGTTCCATTATTACTTTTTGGCATGTAAAAACTATAAAAAGCAATAGCGTGTATAACTTTGTGAGAGAATTAAACAAAAATGTTACGAATAATAGATTTTATTTCTTTCTTTTTTTAATGTATAGTAACTACAAAGTGGTGGTCGCAACAACACAGTGATAGAGCTACTTAAGTATTAGGCGAGTTAGACAATCGCTTAAGGTCTCAAACCATAGAGCACCCTCATAGACAATTTTGCTCAATGCCTCAAAATTGTTTGAACCGTCCGTATATAGAGGCACTTAAAATATTGATCGCTATTAATATCTTAACAATATCAATTTCTATTCCTGATATATTCAAATATTCTTAACGTTTGTTAGAAAATAATTTGTCATTTTTTATACAAAAAAATTGGATGATAAGGACGTATAAAATATTCTTCAAACAGAAAACTTTGACTGTAGATAAATATCTTAGACGCCACCCCACACTTCACCTCAAGAAAATTGTGAAGAAAACTTTTAGCCCCGTTTATTTATCATTTTTGGAAGAATGAGAATGAAAAATATAGTCGTTACGGACTCCACACAAGAGATAAAAATTCAAATTTGGTGGTTTGATGTGATAGATAATGATTATAGTCTTCATTTTAATGAAGAAATAATGGGAATCAAACATGGGCTTAATTCTTCGGAAAGTTCGAGAATTTTCCCAATTGAAGCCAAGCAAAGGATATTTTGAAAAGTTGATTCTGCAAGGCTTTGAAAAGAAGAAAGAAGATTAGGTTACTTATTATTATATATCCTTCTTCGTTTAATCTAAATTTTATATACTTTTATTAAAGACAAACTAAAAAATATATGTAAATAAGCAAAACAATTCGAAAAGCATTCAGGTTTGGTATGAACATTGCCCCATGATTTGTTAATAACAGAGTAAATCGCTACAAGACGGTTCATGCATTTTAAGACATATATTTGTGTTTTTCTATGATTTATTTATTTATTCATTATTATTTATTAAGAGGTGAAATAGAGTGAAAGAACGAAACGAACTAGTGAAATATAAAGGAAAAATGACTTCTTCCTAGTTTGATCAAAGACATTATTCGAATATATACCATAATAGTCTAACTCCATCACTCGCTTAGACTGACGTTGTAGCACTAATAATGCTAAATAACATTATTCGGATATATATTATTTATTTTCAAAATTTTAATCAAATGAAAATGGTTAATCATTCAAAAGTATAATTTCATTTTCTATTGAGCCCATCACCGGACAAAGGGAAAAATAAAAATTTGTATTTTCCACCTCCTTTCTTTCCCACCCAAACATACTTGTTAGATTGACATTTCTGTTAGCCCCCTGGGACATAATCCATTGGTGCAAAGGACAGCCGCAGTGTGGGGGTTCGATTCTTGAAATATGGAATTGAACTCCTTGCAGGTACAGTGTACAGACAACTCTTGCTCCTTGGCCTTTTGGGAGTACATCCCGCGATTTACATCCCTTACAAAGTTCTAGGGGCGGGATGATGGGACTTTCAAGATTGGGGTTCAACCCCCTTTTTTTTTTTTTTTGATTGACCTTTCTGTTGCGTTTACCATTCTTGAAAAATGTGGCACAATGTTTTGAAATTTGGACCAACTTGAACTCCCTTGTAAAGTAAAAAAAAAAAAAAAAAATGTTCATTAACATATTTTGTGGTACACCAAGATTAGTGAATTCGTTTATTTTTTGTAACCTCGTATTCAGTATCGTAAAATAATATTGTTGTATTGATTTTAACGGAATAACTAATTTTAAGTTCGAATAAAGAGAAGTGCTACAACACGTTCGCATATTACGTGAACTTATATCATATAATTTTATATCAATTTTTATTACTTTTCAAATATTTGGACGCTACTATTTTCACTAACTAAATATAATTATAACATTTTCATTGTGTGAGAGCGAACATGTATATTCATTTGAATTTCTCTTTCCAACTCAATAGTATTTATTTATTTATTTTTCTCCCTTTTTTGTATTTTCCCGTTTATTGTGACTTTTGATGACAATTTTTTTCTAATGGAAATTCAACTTCAAAATATGTGGGCAATATTTTACAATCAAACATGGATGACAAAGTAGAAATCATTCTTCTGGTTGTTCAACTCCCTTTTCAATCTCACGTATTGGGACAAAAATATAAAACAAAATCATTTAGGATTAGGGTTGTTAAAGCTTATTAGATAAGATTATTTTGACTCAAATTATAATTATTACCTTTCAATCATGCTTTGCAACGTGTTTGGAAGTACGTAAAATGGCAGGAAATTAATTAATATTACGAATATTAAATGATACTAATTAGAGAGACTGACGGGATTCTGTACATGTCAATATCCAAGGTCACTTGACTACAAAGTAAAACACATCAATATTCATAAATAATCAATTATTTTATTTTATTTTGTGGATTGCTTATTAATTTTCTTGGTGTTAAGCAACCCGTGGGATATTTTTAGGATATGCTGTTGTTGAATTCAATTGCACCTCATATTTTTTTTATATAAAAAATCTAATGAATTCATATTCAAGAAGGGCTGCCTCAAATTTATATGTTTTATAGTACATGGACCATAAAAAGTTTGAAATATTTGTTATATTACATATGAGTGTATTAAGGGTCAATTGGAAATATTTTTAAAAGTCAAAATTTGCTTCTGAAATCAAGATTCTATTTTTGAACTTATTTGGATGATTTTTTTGAAATGCTTTGTTTGTGTTGAATAGTCAAAAAGCTTTTAAAGGAACTTGATTTAAGATAATTTTTTCGAGAAACTTCAATAAACGAGCCCTAAATATGTTTTTAGATTCTATATGAATTGGCCCATATTTTGGTGGGAATTAAAATTTTAATTTAAGTCAAACTCAATAATTAAATTTAACTACATACATTTATGGGACTACGCTTTGAAGCCGTACATTCAGCTTTTATTAAAATTTAGTAAAAAAATCAAATTTAACCACACCAAACAGGGGCTATATATACAATTTTGATCTTCTAAGCATTTTATGCTAAGCACCATGTTTAGGGTGAAAGTTATTTAGTTTTTATTTTAATTTTGATTTTAACTGCCACGTAAAAACGGTGCTTCGGTGATTTATTCGAGATTTCTACACTAAGAGGTAAAATTCAATTTATTTACTAGCTAAATTGGTAAATATGACGAAAGCCTTATCTGTACATGAATGTAAATTCATAGTCTATGTTCATGATAGAAATATTCAAAGGAAGAACGTGCAAACAACGAGATTATTGTCAAAGAGTACTACAATGTAACAAGTGCGAGCTCTTTGAAATAATAGAAGGCAATTTGCTCCAAAAAAATTCGAATAGCATTTATAAAAATAATATTCTTCCTTTATGTGAAAGTAACTTATATTTAATCCTCCATCAATGAGATAGATGGCCACGGAATGGAAGGTTTTGTATCCAAAAAATAGAAAAAGGAGTAGAGAAGCTCTCGATAGGGTTAAAGACGTAACTTGAGCCTTGCTGACAGTTCGTTTTTTGAGCTAATCCCAGCGTGACACCATTTCATTTTTAGAAGTCTTTAGCTAGGCCCAAAACATTTTGAATTATTTGGCCCAACTTGACCTATGTTAGGTTGTGTCCATTAATTCGTACAATTCTGCAAAAAAATTCGTAAAAAAAAATTTCATATTTACGAAATTATTCGCGTCTCATTTCAAAACTTCAACACTAAGAAACAAAATGTAAGTTTCGAAAATCAGATATTAGTTAAATTTTATTTATAAAATAATTAATTAAAAATATAATTAGGTCATAACTATATATTATTTGGTCACAAATTATCTAACTAATTGGTCACAAATTATTTCTCAGTCACAAATAAAAAATTTTAAAGGTTACAAATTATTTCATGAATATAGATTAAAAAATATATAGGTCACAATTTGTCACAACTTAACTTTTTAGGTCACATATTATTTATTGGATACAAGATATCGATAACATTGATTACAAAATATTCAATTCATTGATCACAATCAACCAAATAATTGGTCAGAAATCCCACCGTGAGCATTTTACCCACACCCACAACACCGCACGATCACCACCACCTCAACATCGTAGCCAACATTACAACCACCAACTCATTGTCAACAGCATCGATACACTGTCAACGCCACCTCGCAATTTGAAACTCACAAACAGAAACAAAACCCAAAAAGTCGGCTCTGCCATGGATCTACCACCACCACCACCTCACGATCTGAAACTCACAAACAAAAAAAGAAACCAAAAAGCTTGCACCACCACCACACACATTGTCGTTGACCCCATCTTACAATTGCCAGCTCTAGCAACCACCACCTCCACCGTGACCTCTACCTGCAACTCCAACCAACCACAACTACACCACCATTGCATGCATCAGCAACCACCACCACCTGCTAAAATCCACCATCTCTTCCAACTTTACGACACCATGGCCGCCACCCCACGAACAAAATCCCCAAACCCACCATTACCATTACCATCTACACTTCCAGTTCACTAAAAATCGACCTCCAATTTCGAGCACCTCAAAATCAGAAAAAGAGAGATAAACGAAAACTTCATTTTTACAATGCTCGCTACAGTTGGACCGTTGACTGGAGGAATTGATCGTTGTTGCGAGACCAACAACGACACCATCACTGTTGTGCGCAATAGTTGACCCCATCTACTTGCTGCAGTATTGTACATAGTGACACTGGAGAAGTCAATCACCGTTGGCGATACCATCGTAGCAGCGCTATGCTGCGGTGATACCATTCGTTGATGCGTATGGCAGTCGGCCCATTGACTTCGCTAGATTGATGGGTTGTGCGCGTGTGAGAGTGAGAGAGGGCGGTGGTTAAAATAATCATTGAAAGTAAATTAGTTTCATCGTTATTGACCTGTCGTTTAACAAGTTCATAACACGTGTCCTCACTTGATATCTAAACTAAACTAAAATTATTCCAAAATACGTTACCAATCCAAATCATAATTCAACAAAACTACGTTAGCAAATCACGTCCAAAGTTTTAGAAGCTCTAACATGAACTCTAATTTTCCTAACATTTAACGCTTGTCTGCCACTGCTAAACGAATCGCAGGTCACCTTTGTCTGTCAATATGCTAATTTCTACTTGAATCGCTTTTTTTCTTCTCTTTCATAAGTCTCGAATTCTCATTCAAGCCTTTTTTTGTTGTTCTTTATTTTATTTGTTGTTTTTGAACTTATTATACACTTGTGAATTGTGGTTTTGATAGAAAAATAATTGTTTGTGTACTTAAATGATTAATGAACTTGTTTGTAATTTGAAAAGAATGAGGAACAGATCTTATTGATTGTGTGAAAATATTAAAGTTCCATAACTGATACTACTACCTTCTACTTTCATAAAGTAGTTAGATAATGAAATTCTTCAATTCCCAATAAGTTGAAACTCTATCAATCTTTGTACATCTAAATATATCCCGCTCAATTCTTATTTAACATCTTACTAGCAAGACAAAAGGAGTTTTAACCAAATTACAATAGCAGAATGTAATTTTACCTTTACCAATTATTATATGACAATATGAATATCAAATAAGAAAATGTAAATAAAAATGAAAAAGGATATATTTGTTTTATTAACATCTTTTAGCAACAAACTTTGAAAATAATTTATTCATGGGTTTATGGTAAATATCAATGTAATTTAACATTAAACATGTTTAGTTATCGTTTAAACTTATATGTTATCTTATATTTAATATATATTTATAATGTCGATAGGTAAATCGCGGATTAAAATCGAACCAAATCGTAAATTATGGTTTGGTTTGAAAAATAAAATGATTTATTTCGAAAAAATTTCATACCGCATAAAATGATTTGAGTTAAAAATATAGCATAAACCGTCCAAATTGAACCGTGTTCACCCCTAGTTTCAAACTGCATCGGTTCAATTTAGTATATTGGGGCCAACAAAAAAAAATTACCCGTCAAAATGAATCGAAATTCAAAAATTTGTAACCGTTGCTTGGTTCTACTTAGAGCCGTCAATGTTTCAGAACCAAATCATTTTGAAATGGTTGATTTTATATTTCGACAGTTAAAAACTATTTGAAATAAGAACGAACTTTTCATCCTACTTAAAGGAAAATTACTTAATTTACTCAAATTATATTATTTATCAGTTCAATTCATACTTCAAAACATTAATTACTCGTAAACTTCTATTTTTATTACGAAACAATATGATAATATTTTTCATGTTTATTTCAAAATTAATGAATTTGCAAGATTAAATTTTATGGTGGAACTTCATGTTAATTTATGAATAATTCTCTTTATCACCACTAGCATCACGTGGTATGTGGTGTGCTATTAAATGATAAAACTAATTTAATACATGAATATTAGAATTACTTTATTAATCTTATCATTTAATGTCACATTATATAATCACTGATGGTAACAGAAATAAGATTTCGTTTGGCTCACATTAAATTCCATTCCATTACATTTCATTTTTCTTATTTCTATTTTCAATCACATAATTTTCCATAAAATAATATTACATGTAAATAGAAAACTTTTCATTTTTTTTAACCACTCATTTTAAAAAAAAAAATACTATTTCATCTATTTTCATTTTCAACAAATGGGGCCAAACGGGGGTTAAATAATATTATTCCTAATTTGCTAGTTTATGTTTGTATTGGGAATTTGTATTAATATTTCAATGTTTATGTTTAAAATATTTTAGTTTAAGTGTTATACTATTTTTTCATACTAATTTATTTATTTTTACAGTTGTTTGGAAGATATTCACTAAAAGTGTGTTTGATTGACATGGAAAATATTACCTAGAAAAGAAAATATTTTCCATCTTTTGTGGAAAATAAAAACCACCTCTACCCAAGGAAAATATTTTCCTTAAAAACAAGGAAAATTAGGCATATTTTCAAAAGTTGGAAAATGTTTTCCATGGAAAAAAATAGCAATCAAACACTTCAAGTGAAAATTTGGATAGAAAACTGATATTTTCCATGGAAAATAAATGTAATCAAACACACCCTAAAAGAAATCAAATTGAACAACAAAAAATGATTTGGTTTATAATAGGAAATATTTGGCTCGATTTGAAGTACTTACAAATCGTTTCAAATGATTTAATTATAAAATAGTTCAAATCAAAATGTGTTCACGCATAAGTGAATATTTATTGAAGTTAAGGGAGTATTTTGTTACATAAAGTACAACTATGGGCTAATTAGGTTTTTTTTTTTTTTCCACCCCCTTACAAAGCAAAGTCTATCCATTTCAAATGTCATCCACTCCCACGTGTCGACTCCTGATTGGGTATCCAACATCCACTAATTTAATAATTACAAAAAATTTAAAAAAAAAAAAAAAAAAAAAAAAAAAAAAAAAAAGATTTCTCCCCGTATTTCAATTCTATCGATATCTTCAATATAGGGCCATGAGTACCATCACTGTATGCATTCCCAGTTCTCGAATTAGGGGACGTTTGGATTCGCCGAAAAAGTTTATTTCTAATTTCAGCTTCTGCTTAAATTCGTCTGCTTTTTTCTCATTTTCCAGAAGATTTTTCAGTTTCAGTACGTCATTTTCAGTGATCAACCGTCCGTTGCTCAAAGTTAACGCTTCATCTACCGTAGGTATTTCTCTCTCTCACTCACGCACTTGTACGGGATTGTGTGATCTTTTTGATTATGTAATTTTGCCATTCTTTTGAATTTTGATTTTATTTGAATTAACAGGAATTCGTTTTTTTGCTAGAGTGATTTTTTCATTTTTTTTCCTACGTATATAGACTAGAGTACGACTGCGTTGCACCCTCTCTGATACCGTCTATACTCGCTTTTGGTGGCGATTGAATTCCTGATGCTGGAATGATCTTAAATATTTATCGTTTCACGCAGAGAGTATGAAAATGTATTGTACTCTGCGCATTATCGTTTGTAATTAGCTGTTGGTTGAATTACTAAATTGGTTTTTCCTAATATTTGTGTACGTGGGTGTTGATTGCCATGTTTTAGCTATGCCTAAAAATAATTAAAAGTTACTCTTAATTTCCACACTTTGGATGCATTGTTTTTTCTTGGTTTAGTTACTCATTTTGAAAGAATTACTATTCAGTTAAGTTACTTTCATATTCCAGAGTTCAACCAATAAATAAATATTTATTTTAGAACGTACGTATTTACTAATAAGTAAACTTTTAAGCTTAGCCAAACATGCTCTGGGGCTTGCGCAATGCCTTATATGTGTGTCAATTTTGGGGGAAAAAGAAATATCTGAAAGGAAATATATATGTTCTCAGGAGCATGCATGTTAGAGCTGCAATCGTACAATTTTATCCGTACATAAAGCACAAGATTTAAATGAATACATGTGACTCTTTATGATAGTTTAAGCTTTTGGATGAGATGGTAACCCGTGTTTAAATGCAAATCATTTGGGATGCCAAATCATGTGTGTCTACGAATTATGTTATGCTAAGATGAGGTTATAAATGATCTAAGATATGCATATAAATTGTGTGCGCGCGAGTTCTGTTAATGTATTTACTCAACCGATGTGAATTTTCATTACAATCTATGTAAGAGACACATGTGATATCAGTTTGTGAACAGAACAATTTGATACAGTTACCGTATCTGTGATTTATAATTTTATGTTTCATATGTTGAAGGTGCACTGGAGGGAGAATTGGAAGCTTCATTTGCTGGAATGGTTGGAGCTAATGACTTACTGATTGTTGGACCAGGTGTTCTAGGGCGCATGGTGGCTGAGAAATGGCGAGAGGTTTTGAGCTTATTGTAGAATTAATTAATGTTTTCTTTCTGTGTCTGTC
Organism: Olea europaea var. sylvestris; assembly: GCF_002742605.1. NCBI lineage: Eukaryota > Viridiplantae > Streptophyta > Magnoliopsida > Lamiales > Oleaceae > Olea > Olea europaea. The sequence goes on along the minus strand of NC_036258.1, from coordinate 4,791,588 downwards.
AATATGATACATTTAATGTATGGTTTGATACACTCAGTGAACGTGTAGTTGTCACGTGGTAAATTGTCATATGGGAAATCATTTAGCAAATAAATTCTTAGGCTGTCTATCTGGATAGGTAAAGTTAGTATTATTTTCAAGTTTTCCTGGGCACAACAATGATATTAAATTTTCTTGTTATTTATATTTGGCGTTGAAAGATCACTTGGAAATCACGTTGTACCTTATGCTTCTCACTCTCAATGGGCTGTTGCAACTTCAATGCGAACAAGTAAAAAAGGAAATGTATATGTCAAAAGGGAATGCTGAGCAATGTGAAATCTTCTACCATGGCAGGAACATCCAGGCTGTCAAATTTATGGGCAGACTATGACAAGTGATCATCATGATGAATTGATCAAAATGGGCATTACTCCATCTAGAAAGGGAACCCCTGTCAGTAACAAGATTCCTTATGTGATTTTCTGTGCTCCTCCATCGCGGACTCCAGATTACCCTGGTGATGTTAGGTATTTGTAAAGGGTCAATGCTCTACGTAACCTGCTTCAACTTTTATCTACAAATTACCATTTGATACGTTGTATCGTGATCTGCAGCTGTTATCCCATGTTTTAGTTTTGGGCTTGTTAATTGTAGGTCACATCTAAAGATGTCCTTGTAAAAGTATATTACGGCGTTGATAGTTCTCATCTGGCCCAATTCATTTTTTTTCGTTTGAAGTATTAGTATATGTCTTATGGCCTCTAGTTTTTAGCTCCGCCAAGTTGCTTGAATATTTTATGGAGTATATTAGATAGCCTAAAAGATAGGAAGAGAACTGCATCATTTTAAGCCTGTCCAGTTTCATGCATCTATAAATGACGAAAAGGTAGTGAATGGAGAAGTCCTGAAAACTGGTATTTGTGTCCATAATTTGGGTTAAAAAAGCACAACACGATTCTCTGGAAAAGTCAACTTCTGGCAAGAAATCGAGGTTTATTGTGCCTGTCATATGCCGTTCATCTATGAGATGATTTTCATTTTTCCTATACCTGTCTAAAGAAACATAAACAAGTTCATTCACTCTTAAATTATTGCATTTACCCAATTAAGATGGCATAATAACTGTAGCCAAATGCCAAATTTATTGGTTCGCTTTGTCACAAACAGGGAAGCAACATTAAATTGGAATGGTGAAGGCTCTTTCGTATTTACTTCAAGCTCTGCTCCCTATGACTGCAGTGATAATGGATCTTGTGATGAGGTATTGCAGTTAACATATTTCATTTTTTTAATTAAGAGACTCTTTATTTGAAAATAGCATCTTTAAATTTAAAGAATAAAATTTCCACGAACTCTTTATTCTACTTTTTTCAGCAATCATTTATTGTTTCCCCTTATTTTCCAAAATATATATAATTTTTTTTTTTTTTGATGTCCATAGGTAAAATATTCAATTAATATGAATTATCTAAGTAGTGGAGCATTGAAACTTATGCTTTTATTAAATGCCATCATAATAAAATACAAATAGAGTGTGAGTTTGGCTCTCCAAATGTAAAGAGCCAACCCACTCTCTATTTTAAAAGTTTAAACTAAAGAGTGTGCTGGAGCCTAAATTCAAGGTTTGGCTCTTTTAAAAAAATGGCATCTCACTCTTAAAGAGATTATTGGAGATGCTTTAATGAGGTTTACCAATTCAGAAGCTAACTATTTCCTCAGAAGTAAAACCACTTTTATTTAGAGATGCATAGAACTCTTACACTTTTGGGTCTTAAAAATATCCCATGGATGCTACTAAGATTTAATTTGTTCCTCATGGTCCATAGGATACTCCAGTAGTTCCAATTGGGAGGAGCCCCAGAACAGATGTTCTTCTCAAGGCAGAGAAAGTAGTGCTGGAGGCAGGTGGTAGTGTTGTCAGACTGGCCGGACTCTACATATCCTTTATAGATATCGATTAGTAAATGATCAGTAAGCAATGCTTTTACGTTCAAGATATGACTTTGAACTATAAACACAATCACCTTAACATGCAATACAAAGGCGATAGAGGTGCGTATACATACTGGTTAGAGAAAGGGATTAGCGATGTTCGTCCAGATCACATCCTTAATCTAATACACTATGAGGTGAGTGAATTCTTGTACTGTTACTTTCATTACCCCTCTCCATTTTTCATTTTTCTGAATAAATTAATTGATTATGATCATTTGCTTCATTTATATAGTCAGTGATGTAATTTGAACAGAAATAACGGCTTGTGACTTGTACAGGATGCAGCTTCACTTTCAATCGCAATCTTGAAGAAGAAACTCCGTGGGCGGATCTTTCTTGGCTGTGATAATCACCCTTTATCAAGGTCATTTTGTTTACCAAATACATTTGCACTTCGTAGCAGAACAGTTTACACATATAAGGAGCCTAGATGCAATTATCATCATACCTTCTTGAATTCTTTCAGGCAGGAAGTCATGGAATTGGTTGATAAGAGTGGAAAATATGGCAAGAAGTTTGGAGCTTTTACTGGTAAATATTTTGCAATTATTTGTAATACAACTACTCTTCTCTTTTATATAGTGAATGCGTAATGATGCAACAATTATTGTTTCTTCAGGAACAAAGGATCCTTTAGGTAAGAAATTAAACAACTCGAAAACTCGTGCAGAATTAGGCTGGGAACCGAAATATCCAAGCTTTGCTCATTTCCTTGGTGTCTCCGAATAACTTTTGCAATTAACCCATATTGTCTGAGAAAATCAATGAAGCATCTCATTTGCATGCCTTGAATGTGTGTACATTCTAAGCGGGGTAATTATGATACCTTGTTAACGTAAAAAATCGTGCATTGGTTCTTGATTTGTCCATTCTTTGGTGTATTTGGTCCCCGTTCTGTAATAATCTCAAATCTTATGTGATAGCTTTTCTTAATACGTAAAGTACTATCAAATTCTCTCGATGAAACATGCCGTCAATGTATCTACCTATATATTATCAATTAGGAGTGTGTAGAACTTATGCGCTAGAACTGAAGGATTTAAGTATTTTGGAACCAAATTCTGTTTACGTCCTTAATAGCTAGACACTACTCTGTTGCTTGGTTTGTTTACATTTGCTTTACCTATTGCGCAAAGATATAAATGACATAATTTTGTATGCGGATGAATCCAACCCGACCCACATTTATTTGTTAGATTGGCCCTGTATTTACAGAAATGCACACAGCACTGCACTGCCAAGGCATGTGCCGAATTTGGTGGGTCAAAGGATCAAATAAGAGTCGCCCGATTGAAAATGCATCTCTATTACTAACAAATAGAGAATGGTCAGTGGAAATTTTGTGGTCAAATTCGTAACATGCCGTCATTATTCTATGTGAAAAAAAGAATTTCAATATTTACTTTAGTGGGATGAACTTTCTAATTCTTAAAACTTCAATGTCAATTACTTTTGTCATGTACTTTTAATTCCCCACGCACTCACTCACCGACGTGGTTGACAAACTTTGAAACAACTTGTTGATTTGATTGTTTTCCTTTTAGTTAGGATTCGACAAACTTGGCTTCAAGACTTTTGATTTTCATACATGTCTTTCACCTCGTTTTTTATATTTGTGAATGTAAAAATGTAAATCGAAAATGAAAAGACTATTGATAAATTATTCATTGGGTGATGGGCGATGATACCCAAGTCCACTGAGAAAGTAGAGCGTCATCCTACTAGAAAATCCCTCGATTTAGAAACGAGTTTCAAATCTAATGATTTGGTTGGATGCTTTAGATGTATACATTATTGAACATCGACTTGACACTTGTTAATAAGCAACTTGTCTATCATGACCTTATATTGAATTCTCAAAACTTCGGAATTAATTGACTATTGAATAAACACCGCACATGAATTTTAAGTACTAGAAAGATACTCTTTGACGAAAGAGTATACCTAAGACAATTTATACAACAAACCAACAGTTTCTTTAAAATTTTACTTGACATAAATTTCGTGAGTCATATATTAATCTTCGCTTAAATAAAGAAAGATTCCAAAGACAAACGAATCATTTGTTTAAAAAATTAAAAGAAAAGTATAATTGGTTGAACAAAGAATCCTACACTAAAAAAAAGGTTTAACAGCTTGACATTGGTCGACTAATAATAGCATAACTACTACAAAAACATTAATTAAAAGACTAAGACCTTATCAAATGCTACGAACCTTCCAAATTATAAATATATTAAAAATTTCGTTAGTCGCCTTTTGAGTTAAGTAAAGTTTATTTCATTACATTTGAATGCAAGTTTCATAAGACACATCAGGCAAAGAAGAAATATTATGGGGAAGCTTTGCTGTGCCGCTGATTCCGACGATGGTGGTGGACCAGGCATTTCTGTATTTCTCGTACTGATTCTTCTTGTAGGGTTGATGATATGTCTATGCAGTTGCAGGAGCAGTTGCAGGCCAAGACGACGCGTTACTTGCTACTATTGCTGCCCCTCGTGTTAACGGTATAGCTCTTTCCCTTTGTTTTGAATTCACTGTCTTCATAGTAGAAGACTCTCTTCACTCCAATTGATGAATCTACATGTTTTTCCCTTGTGGAACTTCATGATTTAATTAGAGCTTTTCGCACATTTTATTCCGAACCTTTGAACAAAGTAGGAACCATTTACTCGAACCTTGGAACATGTAAAGGTCTAAAATCACAAGCTTTCGCAAAAAAAATTACATTAAAAATCCCCGAAGTCATTTCGAAGAGTTGGGCCTTTGGTTTTCAAATCACGAGTTTTCTTAGGTAGATTTAGACCTTCAGCTTTCAAATTTCGATTCATTAGCTAGCAACTTTCAATTTTTTAATCGTACATTTTAATTTTTATCAAGATCTACTAAAAATCTAACTTTTAAGCACACCAAAAATCTAAATAAACCAAAGTTAATGACCTGAAAAGACAGCTTACCTTCTTTTAGTAATCGATTTCGTTGAATTTCAAGCTCTGTCGCACTTATCGTGTCAACAGCTCTAAACGTATGACTCTTCTACTATCATTTTGTTCTTTTTTCCATCTATCCATACATTATCGTGCTGGAGCTTTAGACTACTCGAATTGTCGCATAAACTTCCTAAGCGTTGAAACTATATCACTGATCAGGCCATCACTCTGGTCGAAGATTACAATTCCATACAACGAGGGCTTAAGTCTTAAAGTTCCATTTTAAAAAAGATCAATTCTGTCATGGGTAACTAAAGTCCTAACATGCAGATTATTATTTTTTATATTTATTAAATGGTAATAGATCATTTTATTACTTAATATTCAACACGACCACACAAAATATTAGATAAAATTTTAATTTCCTTTTTGTTCAATAGTATTTTACGTAGTGATGTTTGATTCACATTACCCAATATCCCATGCCTGGCAATTTTAACCCTTGGTTTTTCTTGTGTCACTATTGATGCTGCTTTCTCCAGGTCTCCACCAATGAAGAGCAATTCTGTACACATTTTACCATCAATTCTTGACTGAATATATAATTTGTTATCCAAATAATGTTTTCATTTGATTGTATCTCTTTGAATTACTGAAATTTATTGTTGAAGAATGAAGAAGAAAATATTCCCGCAAACACTTTACTTATTTTGACAACAATGCAAGAGTTACTTTCAAAATAAGTAACTTAGTTTACTTAAAATTAAGACAAAATTAAGTTATCGAAGTGTGTTTGGAAGCTAAAAGTTACTTAAACATGCTCTTAGCCCGATTTCAGTCAAGAAGTTGTTTTGATTGTTAAAGCACCATTAGCACATAAGAATGCAGTTTTATCAGCAGCAAGAGATACAGAAATGTCTCTCATACAAATTCGACTCAGCATGCATAAGCAAATTAACATTCATGAACAGAGAGGCACGTTTTGAAATTGCTGAGTCTATAAAGCTTTGAAGATTACGATTTGCAGAAACGCTACCTTGTAGTCCTCGTAGAAAACCGTAGCAGATGCTTCAATATGCTCAGGTGGTTCCCGGTACAATAAACTCAATGGACATTGCTCACGCCTGCACAGTGTAACAACACCTTTGTACAAGTGAATTGCAGGAGGAACAAACATAAATCATGGTTCTGATGGATGCGACTTACAGAATCATCCATTGCACAAGACAAACTATCAGAGGATCAACAGAGCTTATGGACATTTCAGTTGGGATCATTGTGAAAATAAGTACTTCTCCATTTATCGAATAATAACAAATTATGCTAAATAATAGGAAAGCAACACATGATTACGCAATCACTTTAATGACAACGATATTTGACAATTTACATCATACACAAAGGTGATGCTTTAGTAGCAATTCCACAATCAGTGTCCTCAACATTGCCAAGGAAGGTATAAAAGAGTTTCCCTAAAGTATGAGAAATTAATATTTACAAAAGCTTCCGTATTCTTTCACTAGATATTTACCAGCGCCCAATATATACATTTCTTTTATTGGACGGCTAGGAGGGTTTTCTGCAATCATTTTAAATCCCTTTCACAAAGCGGGATAAAATAGTCATTAGACCATCCTTAATCTTGTAAAAGCATAAACCAGAGAATAATCTAAACAGAAACATATACATAATTGCCCAGCCGATTGAAGCTTCACTTATTCACATTTTGTGCAACTTGGTGTGACCAGGATGTGGACGTAGGCTTGACGGCAGATATCTGAACACGCAAGACTTCATGAATGGCACCTCGATGAAGCACCCTAAGGACTTCTTCGTTGGATGCCACTAGGTCTTCCAAAGAGACGCTACGAGAACACAATTCATCACGTAAACGAAAACCGCGACACCATCTGCCAAGCTTCCACCATTGGACACACACTTGCCTCTTTGTAATCTCATTGCTATGCAGTGCTTCCATGATGTATATGGACTACAACAACAATGTTAAAACATCAATGACATGTTCATTAGAGAGGATTGAATAGCACTGGATAGTATTAAAGAAGAAACAAAGACTAATCTTGGTTATATTGTACTGTCTAATTTGCAACAAATATGCACCAAATAACTAATCAAATTTTCTCTAATCATTTACGCATGAATCATGATTAGGTGTGAATGAATGATAATGTAAGAGGACAACTTTTAATTCTTGAATGCATGAATTGCATTCTTCAAAGATTGTCAAAGTTCACAATATTTGTTTTAACAAAAAAAAAGAAATATGCTAAGTTCCACAAACAGCAGATAAAAATCAAATCCACATGTCAGCAAATGTGAAGTGGTAATTATTGGGTCTAAAATCAAAAGATTTCACAGGAAACCTTCGAACAAATCAGTAAAACTATTAATGAAATAGTCAACAAGTCAGTAAAACTATTAATGAAATAGTCAATCACAATATTAGTATTTGGTTCTACCACTTATACTGGCTCAATGGATTCCTTTTACAAATAATCAAGTTGAATCTGAAGTAATACGGCATGAGAGCAACAGTTCATGGTCATTATGGGGAATTCAGTACAAAGGAGAACCAATTCCCTTCTCGTACAAAAACTAAAAATTGCGTAATTCTATTCCATGTCCCACAGTCTAGAATTATGTCAACTTGATGGCAAGGTAGAGTGAAACCAATAAACAGAATCCCAAAACGAGCAAATGATGTAAACCTTTTTACCACATCAAAACATCCAATAATGGAACTAAAAGAAATATGACTGATTTTAGATTGTGTTAATTATGGATGCAGGTCAAATAAAAAGATATCTGAGATCATATTTGATACACAATGCTAAATAAGAGTGTACAGTAAACGACCAAAATTTTAACTTCTTTTACGTGTTAAATTACTAAATAATGCATGAATGCAGGTCAGATAACGCAGATATCTAAGATAATGTTTGATATGCACATTCACCTTACCAAATATGCTACAATAGTAAAAGATCAAATATGGTGACTTATAAGGCAGAGATTTATGCTCCCTACGATGCACAATTATCATTGAATATCTAAGCAAATAAAGGCGACTCGCTTTGAGTTATATTAGCAATTACCGGCACGTCCAGCCATATGATGCTGTAGTGCAAGCCAACCAAATTTAGCAGCACATTATGCTTTCGTTTGAGAAAGAACATTTGGACATCTTTGAATCCAAACTGCATTGACTTCATGAATTCAATTGCTTTCAAATAACGCCCAACTTCAATGGACTCAAAAGCTAAAGCATCTTCCACAAAATTCATTACCAAAGCTGCTTTTTCAGCTATCTCATTGTGCTTGTTTATATACAAAGCCCTCCATCCCTATGGCCATCAAAAAAATCCAAAATTTATAATAAAAATTCATGAATTAAATTCAAGCTATCATCACATATAAGATCAGATATAACGTCAAGAAAATAAATTTATAGACCGCACGGGTACCGCCATCAATAGAACAGCACTTGAGGTATAATTTACATCTCCAAATCAATTGCTCAATTACTAAGACAGCATTATGAAAATAATATTTTCGAAGTATAATTTGTTAAACAAGTAAATATCGCCAAATTCAAGGCTTCCAGAAAATTACATCAAACACAATCAAATAAAATTACAAAAGTGAATAAAATTACAAAAGTGGTTCTCATACTCATATTTATTATTAATTTTTCCATCACACATTTACAACTAAACCTAAGCCCCTGTTCGGCCCCATTTTCTAAAACTCATATTTTTCCCATAAATAATTTTGCACGAAGAATACATAACTTTTAGTTACTTTTTAACCACTCATCTCCAAAATAATCACTTTTCATAAAATCTATTATCCAAAAATATCTAACAAACAAGGGCTAAACATAATATAAAAGCTCAATTACTGTATAATAACAATTTATTCTCCCAAAGAACAAGAATTTATACTGAAATGAACAAAGTAAGAATGCTCAAAACATAATACAAAGCAAGTAAACGAAGGACCTTTAAATTGGAAACAATTTCTTGATCGAGCTCGAAATTTCGATATTGAAAAAATGACGAATCTTTATCAAAATCAAGTGCAGGCCACCTGTCTTTGCAAAGAGGTTCCCACACACAATCAGACCCGCACAGCTCCCTCCAAAACCTGGAGCAACTTCCCAATGAACACACATCAAAAACCTGAAAAGAAGATCATTTTTTTTTCAGAACCCATATCCGATAAAGATTAATACAACCCAAATTAGAAACAAAAATGCCCAAAAAAACTGAAAACGATTTTTTTTAGGAAGAAAAGGTTTGAAATTATTAATTAGTTTATAGCCCAAAAAAGAAAAAGAAAAAAGGGACATAAAACCTGAAGGGATGAAGCTATTTTGAGGGAAATATCATGTGGGAGTGAGTTCTGAATACTCTGAGATGGGCTCATTTTCTTGGGGTTTTCTTTAAGCTTCAGAGGAAGAAATTTTTCTCGGAAATGGAAGGGAAAGGAGAGGACGGTCGTAAATGTTTTTGATGTTTTCTGTTAGAACACGAAACCAGCACGTGTTGAAAAATTAAATAGAAAGAAATTATTTACACACATACCCGTTTGGTTTCGATTAAAAATCAAAATATATAGTTAAAATCAACAATTTATGCAATCGCAAATTTTGTGAAATCCATACATTTCAATCATACATTTTATAAATTTTTTTATAAAATTTTATTAAAATTTTAATTTTAATCTATACCAAATAGGACATATTCTAATATGTAAAACTGAGATAATTATTTCAATTATTTGTGTTTATGTTTGACAATCATTTTAATGATTTTTTTTTTCTTTTTTGGAATAGTGATTTTTTGAAAAATATGGAATTAAAAGGTAGGAAAAAATTTAGATTTACATACAAAATATTTTATTGTGTGAATGTGTAGTTAAAATGAATTGAGAAAAAAACTTTATTTTTAATGATAGACAAAAGGGGGCTTACTTTTTAAAAATGTGATTTTCGTTTATTAAAAAGGCATGACATCTATTCTAAAAAAAAAAAAAAAAAAAAAAAAAAAATTTTTTTTATTTTAAAAAAAAAAAAAAAAAAAAAAAAAAATAAAAAAAAAAAAAAAAAAAAAAAAATATTTTAAAAAAAAAAAAAAAAAAAAAAAAAAAAAATCTATTCTATTCGTATAACTTGAGGTTCTTTGACAAAGTTTTTGATAAATTTTTTAAGCCATTATTTGAGCCTCATTTTTGCCAAGAAAATATATTTTTGAATAGTATAATGATATGAAATATGTGATTAAAAATTAAGGAAAAATCTTTGATTTATGTGTAATAATATTTTATTGAAAAATGTATGATTAAAATAATGTCAAAATACTGCTTAAAAATACTTTTTTCCCAAAAAATGGGCATCAAACAAGAGCTAATTTTTGATAAAAATTAATAAATAAATGATTGAAAAGTTGAATCATTGACTTTGACTTAATTTTTTAGGGAAATGTTACGTGTACACCTCATGGTGTACACAATGTATTACACCCCTTTCACATGAAGGGGGTCCCCGAATGTTTTATTGTGTGTGGGCGTCCTTCATGTGAAGGTGTAAGACTATGTGTACACTATTACGTACGCATAGTATTTTTCAATTTTTTAATCTATCCCAAACAAGCATTAAATTCATTACTAAAATGATAGTAAATTTTGACAAAGGTAAAGTTTGACCAAGGATTTATTTCAGTTCTATAGGCGAAGAATAGACGTCTTGTGTATGTATGGTACATGTTCACAGTTCATATAAAGTAATAAAAATATTATGCTGGTGAAAAAAAGGATAAAAGAAATCACGGCAAGTGCTATATATCATTCTATTCCCCATTCATTTTTTCACATACAATTATATTGACTAAAGTTTCAAGTTCAAAAACATAATATATGGAGCCTACAAAATTCAGAACTTGATGATGAAACCTCCCTTTCTGTTTCTTTTGCTTTCTAAGCCTAGCCAGAAGTCGGATTTTCTCTAACTGGAGGAGCTGAACAGACGAGCAGATTGATCCAATCTAAACCGTTGGTGCCATGGAACCGGCATGAAAATGTTAGAGATTGAATGATAATAATGCTGTTCGAACACGCCACATCGGCCCTGTCCTTCTAGCATGGTTGATTGAACAATGGGAGGCATAAAGATGGATAAACTGCATTCCTTGGTGTTGAGGCTGGCGAGGAAATAGTTGATCCTCCTTGTTAATCAAAGAAGTCATTAACGATTAAATCAAAATTTACACAAACCATTCAAAACAGAAATTTAAATGCAGAAAGTAAAGTGTAAACACAAAGATTTTTCGGCCGAAGCCCCAGAGGTTCAGCTTAAAGCCTAATCCCCTGTTGAGCATCCATTATAAAACGGATCTAGCTTGGTTGCACTAAAAACTCAAAATATGGAAGTCAAAATACAGAAGTACAGATCACAAGATAGTCACAGAGACTTATCTTTCTACACGAGGATGATTGAACTATGCTTCTCACAGGAATCACTCAGATCACTCAGATCTGTTACAAAGCACTACCGAACTTAAGAATCACTCAGATTCTAGTCACTAATCACTCAGAAAAGTTAAGCATTCATACAATCAGTAGTATTACAGTGAGATTACTGTATTTTCTCACTATTTTCTCTCAAGAAACCATATCACAGAAGAGAAAACACGAAGAGTTTTCAAAAGGAGCGTATGAACTCAAACGTCAGAGAGAAAACCCTAGAAGAAATGACGATTCAGCTGAGTGAAATGAGTCCAATCAAAGTAAATAATATCAGAAGCATCCAGAAGTCTGATCCAACGGCCACCATCATCACACGTGTCATGATCTAATATAATGTTGTTATTTAAAAATGAAAGAAGTGTCAAACTTATTAAACACGATTTCAGCTTTAAAAATGTGGAAGCAATATGACCAAAGGTCCAGGGTTCGAACCCAACAATCTCCACCTTGCTTCCAACAGTTTTGAGTATAGTGCAGCCAGGAGCTTAACCAATATTTTACAATTTCATTTGCTCTAGTTCCTGCACAGTTAGTGAAAAGAATCAATAGTATTACTTTTGTTCCCATATCAGATGGATTATGTAAAGTAGTAACTTTTGCAATATTTAACAATCCTTTTGATATTACATCTCTTATAAAATGATATTTAACATCTATATGCTTAGTTCTATCATGAAACATAGGATTTTTACTCAAATGTATTGCACTCTGATTATCAGAATATAAAGTAGGACTAGTGTTCACAAAACCAAACTCATTTAAAAGACCATTTAACCATATACCTTCTTTGATGGCATCAGTAGCAGCAATGTATTCTGCCTTAGTAGAGGATAAAGCAACAATTTTTTGTAACTGAGATTTCCAACTAACAACAGTACCACAGAAGGTAAAAAAGTAAGATGAAATGGATCTCCTGTTGTCTCTATCTCCAGCAAAATCAGAATCAGTAAATCCTTTTAGTATTACCCCTTCTTTATTCATTTTAAATATTAATCCTATATCAGATATTCCCTTTAAGCATTTCATCAACAATTTTACAGCTTCCCAGTGACTTTCACCAGGGTTGGCCATAAATCTACTCAAGACACTGATACTGTAGGCTAAGTCAGGTCTAGTACATATTAGCAAATACATTATTGATCCTATAGCATTAGCATTAGCATAAGGAATTCTTGACATTCTAGACAATTCATCTTCAGTTTTAGGACAAGCATCTGATGTAAGAATAAAATGATTTGCAATAGGTAAAGATACTGATTTACATTCAAACATGTTAAATTTTTTCAAAACTTTATTCATATAGTTTTGTTGATTTAAGAATAGCAACCCTTTTTCTTTATTTCTAACAATTTGCATACCAAGAATCTTCTAGGCAGGGCCAAGATCTTTCATCTCAAATTCAGATTTAAGCTTTTGTTTAATATTTTCAATTTCAGATTTGCAGCTACTGGAAAGAAGCATAACATCAACATAGAGAATCAAGTAAAGAGAATTATTATTATCATTACCTTTATGATACAAACATGTGTCATAGCTACTTCTATTAAAGCCAAGTTTTAACACAAATGAGTCAAAACGTTTATACCACTGTCTAGGAGCTTGTTTTAGCCCATACAAAGACCTTTTTAATAAACACACAGTTTTATTTGGATCACCCTTTTCAAAACCTACAGGTTGTCTCATATAGATCAATTAATCTAAATCACCATACAAGAAGGCAGTTTTAACATCTAATTGATCTAATTCCCACTCAAATTGAGCAACCAAAGCAAGAATGCATCTAATAGTGGTATATTTAGTTACTGGGCAAAAAATCTCATCATAGTCAACCCCTTGTTTTTGGGTAAACCCTTTAGCAAAAAGTTTGGCCTTGTACCTAACATTATTGTTGCCCTCCTCCCCATCTTTAATTTTATATATCCACTTGCAGTCAACTAATTTCTTTTCCTTAGGTTTGTCAACTAGATCCCAAGTCTTATTCTTATATAAGGAGTCTATTTCCTCCTCCATGGCAGCTAACCATTTCTTACTATCATTTGATTTTATAGCTTCATAATAAGAGTAAGGTTCAGTCTCAGTTTCATCTTGATAGGTGAAATAGGAAGCAAATTCATCAGTATTGTATCTAGCAGGTGGCCTAATTTGTCTCCTTTCCCTATCCCGAGATAATTGGTATCCTTCAGGAGGTAAATCTGTGATATTAACAGGTTCAGTCTCACTTTGCTCAATATCATTTTCATTTAGATTTGAATCAGCATTTTCAGCTTCTAATGGTACATCATTGTTATTTCCAAATTTAATAGGCTCCACCTCAATCTGAGCATTATTATCAGAAACATTTCTTTGATTTCCTTCTAAACATGGCATGCAAGACTCATTAAAGACAACATCTCTTCTTATAATGACCCTATAACCTTTCTTACTATGTACCCACAGTCTATATCCCTTGACATTTTCAGCATATCCCAAAAACACACATTTTAGAGACCTAGGCTCAAGTTTCCCTATATTTTGATGTGCATATGCAGCACAACCAAAAGTTTTCAAATATGAGTAAATCACAAGTTTTTGAGACCACACAAATTCAGGCACATTATAATTCAAAGAACTTGTAGGACTCCTATTAATTAAATAAGCAGCAGTTTTTACAGCCTCTCCCCAAAATAATTTTGGCAGTCCTGAGCTTAAAAGCATGCATCTGACCTTATTTAATAATGTCCTATTCATCCTTTCAACAGTGCCATTTTGTTGAGGTGTATAGGTGACAGTTTTATGCCTTAAAATGCCATTTTCTTTACAGAAATTATCAAAGTCATAATTGCAAAACTCTAGCCCATTGTCTGTTCTTAATGTTTTGATTTTTAAATCAGTCTGATTTTCAATTTGGGTTTTCCAATCTCTAAAAACAATGAAAGTTTCATCTTTAGTTTTCAAAAGAAAAACCCATATTTTCTTTGAAAAATCATCCACAATCAGCAAGTAATATTTAAACCCAGACAAGGTAGATGTAGAAGCAGGCCCCCACAAATCAGCATGAACGTACTCAAGAATTTTCTTTGATTTAAAGGTACTAAGTGAAAATGGGAGTTTAGTTTGTTTGCCAATCAAACACTATTCACAATTTGAAACTTCACCAATGTTTGATTTTCCAAAAACACCTTTAGTTTTAAGAGCATTCAGACCTTTTGTACCAATGTGACCAAGTCTACCATGCCATAATTTTGCTAGATTAAAATCATCATTTAAAACTGCATTAGACAGACCCATAAGAGGTTTAGCATTTAAGAAGTATAGACCATGTCTCTTTGGGATATAAGTGACTAAATCACTTCCCCTAAAGATTTTTATTTGTCCTTGACCCAATTTTATGTCAAACTCCATATCATCTAACATTCCTAAGGAAATTAAGTTTCTTTCTAAATCTGGTACAAATCTGGTATTTTCTAAAAGTAAGATTCTGCCATTTTCTAAAAGAAGTTTTATGGTTCCAATACCTTTAACTTTGCAAGTCATGTTGTTCCCCATGACAACTTGTCCTCCATTAGACTTTTCAAAATTAAGAAAGTAGTTTTTCTTAGGACACATGTGGAAAGAACATCCTGAATCTAGAATCCACTCTTGATTTAAGTTTCTTTCAACATTAACAAGGACTAAACCATTGTCAGATTGAAGTGTGTCACATGACATAACAGTATTTCCCTCACTGACTTTCTTCTCTTTAGAATCATTCTGTTTTTTATAGCAATCCTTAGCAAAGTGACCTAGTTTACCACAATAATAGCACTTTTTACCTTTTGCCTTATTATGAGATCTTGTTTTATCAAAAAATTTCTTTTTAGGTTCATTAGAAAATTTTGAATGAAAGTTTGATCTACCAACAATTTTACTTTTTATCAGTAAATTTTCACCATATTATTTATTGGTAGACTCAGATTTCAGTTCAAGTACCCTATTTCTTAAAGCAGTTATTATAATATCAGTGGTAAGACTATCCCTACCATACTCTAAGGCATTTTTAAGGTCTTTGTGTCTGTCACTAATGGAGTTCAACAATACCACAGCCAACTGATCTTCTGATAATTCTTCATCACAGTTGGTGAGGTCTTGGGTCAGTTTGGTAAACCTATCAAGATTTTCTTCCAAATCTACTAAAGGATCCATTTTAAATGAGAAAAACTGTTTTAGTAAAAAACATTTGTTTGGGACAGTTTTTGGTTCATATTTAGCCTTCAACTTAGTCCATATGTCTTCTGTAGTTTTAGTTTCTCCTATAGACCTGATCACATTGTCAGAAAGGTATAAGAAGATAGTGCTCCAGGCTATTTCTTCCAATTCAGTTTTCTTATCTTCTTCAATACCAGTAGGCCATGAATTATCAAGAGCTTTAGCACATTTTAATTGTATCAATATAGCTCTCATTTTCTGACTTCACATACTAAAGTCTCCCCTCCCATCATACAGTTTCAATTCAAACTTAGCAGTAGCCATACTAAGTATAACACTTAGTTAATACACAATATACAGTACTAAGTTCAAGAAACACACAGGAACATACACAGTTGGAGACAACAGCAAACTCAAAATCTTTTTAGTGCCAATTTAACAATACACTTTAAACAAATTTCTCAAGACAGTAAACAGTTAATACTTATTACAGGAGGCAGTATTATAACTGAACAGAGATTTCAAAAACACTGTGCCTCAACTGACATCTCCTACAAGATCTTCCAATTGTACTACTCACAGAGTTGTTATCTCAGATTCCCAAGACTTCAAGAGTCTTTGGACAAAGACCAATCACTGGAGTTTTAATAGTACAAGGTAAATCAAGGGAAAAAATTTAGGAGTCAAGCAATATGAAATTACTAATTTCAAGATACAGGAAAGATCTCACCAAAGAGTTCGTAAGAATTCAGATTCCTCCATCAACTGAGTTGACTGTCATTTGAAGCAGGTTTCAGAAATCCAGATTAATCGAGAAGTCACAAAGCTCTGATACCACTGTTAATCAAAGAAGTCATTCACGATTAAACCAAAATTTACACAAACCATTCAAAACAGAAATTTAAATGTAGAAAGTAAAGTGTAAACACAAAGATTTTTCGGCCGAAACCCTAGAGGTTCAGCTTAAAGCCTAATCCCCTGTTGAGCATCCATTATAAAACGGATCTAGCTCGGTTGCACTAAAAACTCAAAATATGGAAGTCAAAATACAGAAGTACAGATCACTAGATAGTCACAGAGACTTATCTTTCTACATGAGGATGATTGAACTATGCTTCTCACAGGAATCACTCAGATCACTCAGATCTGTTACAAAGCACTACCGAACTCAAGAATCACTCAGATTCTAGTCACTAATCACTCAGAAAAGTTAAGCATTCATACAATCAGTAGTATTACAGTGAGATTACTGTATTTTCTCACTATTTTCTCTCAAGAAACCATATCACAGAAGAGAAAACACGAAGAGCTTGAGAAAACCCTAGAAGAAATGACGATTTAGCTGAGTGAAATGAGTCCAATCAAAGTAAATAATATCAGAAGCATCCAGAAGCCTGATCTAACGGCTACCATCATCACACGTGTCATGATCCAGTATAATGTTGTTATTTAAAAATGAAAGAAGTGTCAAACTTATTAAACACGATTTCAGCTTTAAAAATGTGGAAGCAATATGACCAAAGGTCCAGGGTTCAAACCCAACACTCCTGGAATAAATCTGGCTGAGAACACACCATCAGCAGTTTTGGCCCTTAATGTGGCACAGCATGGATGGGCCAAGGGACCTCTAGTCGGTCTCAAAGAACTAGCCACTACATTGTAAGAGAGTCGAACACAAGATGATAAATGTTGCCCGGCTTCAGTTGCATATGTCTCTCTTGACCCGTCATGAGTAAATTTCGATGACATTTGATTAAATTCTTCATTTAGCCTGGCTTCTGACTGATCAGAGTTTCTGATGCCATGGACGGATCTGCTTTTCTTGACTTCACCTTCTTACAAGGAAACTGTTCCCTTCTTAAGATGGGATTATTGTTGAAGGATTCACAATAGTTTGGAGCTTCAGTAGGCATTAAGGATTTACTAGATGGGGAACTAGCCCTTTCCATAGCACAGTTGGCCTCATGGATAGCTCGTGTTTCTTCACATTCAGTTCACCCAGGGCATTTTCTTGTCTCTCTTCTATAGTAACTTGTGAATTATTCCCAATTGGGAGAGGCACTATATCATTTGAAAAATAGAAAACTCGGCGTAGCCCTGTAAAGGAATACAAACTGGTTATTGGCCTGAATACAGAACGTTCAAATGGAAAAATTGGAGTCTCTGCCGCTGAAAAACTTGTTGATTCCAACTTGGGTAAATGACCACTTCAGGCAAGAAATTAGGCTATGTTGACCTCGAAAATTGGACCTTACACGTGGCCAATTGAGAGCTACTCCACGTATTTCTCCCTGTACACAATCAGCGAACGGTCAGCTGTTGACCTCGAAAATTGGACATTCCACGTGGCCAACTGAGAGCTACTCCACGTATTTCTCCTTGCGCACAATCAGCGAACGGTCAGACGCACACGACCGGTACCAACGGGGGTGGTGGCGACCGTATACACTCCGACAGTCAAGTCAGGTTTAGGTGGTCGGAACAGTACCCAGGGGCTGTGCAAAACAATGATAAGGGGGAGAAGAAAATATATAAACTTGCTATGGAGTGCTATGTAGTAAGAGTTTTCATTACCTTTGCCTCTTACCAAACTTTGGGTATTTATAGGTAGAATGAGCCGTTGGATGTGGGACACGTGTATACATCTGACGGTATGAGGCGTCCGCTCATAGGCGTCAATCAACCGCGTCTGTAAAGTCGGTGGACAGCTTGTTTCTCCTGAGTTGAATTGACATAAAGTTGATAAGTCACATCAACTAGCCTCATGGAGACGTCAAATCAACTTAAACCTTAGGTGCAGGGAGGATCTTGGCACAAATCTCTTTCTAAAATTGGCGGCGGGTCTTCTAACAGGGGTCCACTTGGCCTCAGTCTTGGGGGCGAGGTGCTTCGATCGGGTCAATAGTAGGGATCGCCTGTACTTCGCAGCATGCTACTAGGTTGTGGTCATTGGTGATATCACTTCGGAAACACTTCGCACAGGTTTTTATCAGGTTGGAATATATGGTGGTGGGTGTTCTGAGGCGATTCAGATAGGGGCGTAACAGTGGTCCCCCAAGTCCAAGTATGAATATTAATATCATGGGTGGACTTGCTTTCCTGACCGGATGTATATGCCTCTGTACTGGGGACAACGACTCACGGGAGCTTGGGGGTTGATCTTTTGCAGTAATCGAGGCCATGATCCAAGGCAGATGTGCCAAAGTTTCGTTACTGTGTAAGGGAAACAATAACCGACGTGAGGTCGAAGCGTTGCAAGATGGGACAATTAGCAGAAAAGGGGTTAACGTGACGACTGAGTCGATGACCCAGAGGGGGCTCGCGCTAGGCGCGTGTAGGCTATGCGAAGTTGAGCAAGGAACTAACTTGCCACCGGTGCGCTGGCCCACAGGGTCGGTGCGTTGGGAGATTGGTAAAACTTTGTAAAGCTTGGGAGGGAACGCAGCTTCCGAAGCAATGACCCACAGGGGACTTCACGTCAGGTGCGTCCAAGCTTTGGAAAGCTGAGTGAGGAGCTCATCTGCCACTGGTGCGCTGACCAACAGGACCGATGCGTTGGGAGATGGCCAAAACTTTATAAAGCTTGGGAGGGAATGCAGTGTTCGAGGTGATGACCCACAAGGGACTTTGCGTCAGATGTATCCAAGCTTTGTAAAGTTAAGTGAGGAGCTCATCTGCCACCGTTGCGTTGACCCACAGGACCGACGCGTTGGGAGATGGCTAAAACTTTGTAAAGCTTGGGAGGGAATGCAGCGCCCGAGGCGATGACCCACAAGGGACTTCGTGTCAGGTACGTTCAAGTTTTGTAAAATTGAGCGAGGAGCTCATCTGCCACCGGTGCACTGACCCACAGGACCGACGCGTTGGGAGATAGCTAAAACTTTGTAAAGCTTGGGAGGGAACGCAGCACCCGAGGCGATGACCCACAGGGGACTTCGCGTCAGGTGCGTCCAAGTTTTGTAAAGTTGAGTGAGGAGCTCATCTGCCACCGGTGCGCTGATCCACAGGACCGACGCATTGGGAGATGGCTAAAATTTTGTAAAGCTTGGGAGGGAACGCAGCGCCAGAGGCGATAACCCACAGTGGACTTCGCGTCAGGTACGTCTAAGCTTTGTAAAGTTGAGTGAGGAGCTCATCTGCCACCGGTGCGCTGACCCACAGGACTGACATGTTGGAAGATGGCTAAAACTTTGTAAAGCTTGAGAGGAAATGCAGCGTCCGAGGCGATGACCCACAGGGGACTTCGCGTCAGGTGCGTCCAAGCTTTGTAAAGCTGAGTGAGGAGCTCGATCCGAGGCGATTCAAATGTCAAATGATTTGACAACTGTTGCGTGTTTCCAAGGTGACAGTTGGGTGCCATGCCCATTCTCCTAAAAGGCTGCTGCGGCTACTTATTATTATTAACGGCTGGTTGTAACCGAGGTGAAGCGTTTTAAGCAAGCGTGAAGGTCATAGCGACATCTTGGGCGTAGATCAAATTTGGTGTTTCATTTCAACGGCCTAGATTGAAGATGCGACGAACGGCTTAGATTGATCGCATTTGAATTTTACGGTGGAGATTAGATTTGTCTTTCTATTAAAGGAGGACTCTGAGGTTTTCTCAAATTTTCTACCCTTGCGAAACAAACAATATATTTTGCTCTCAAGTCATTGGCGATTTTTGGAGTTTTCTAAGCAATTTCGGTGAGAAATTTGAACTTTCGACGACCTTGCACCATTTCCGGATAGGAAAACCTTTAAACTCGTAAGTTTCAGTACCTTTTAGGACTTTTAAGTTCTGAAAAAATGGCCTCAGATGGGAGTTTTGGTTCAAGGAGGGGTTAGAACTAGTGAGGATAGACGAGCCCATTGTGGCGACCTCCTCAGAAATAGCCGAGGCAATAATAGGGGAAAAAATATATGGAAGCGACCGGATAGCCCAGCAGATACTTCTGTGCATTGGGGAGCATTGGACTGCCCATCCAAATTAAGAGAGGCCGACCTGGTGAGACTTAGGATAGAGTATAGGATCCCTGTTAGCATAGATTTGATCCTCTGCGGGTCGGAAGAGAGAGCCTGCTACCCTAGGTCGGGCTGTGTGGCCATTAGCGAGGCGATCCTTAGGGCCGGACTTAGGCTGCTAATTCACCCATTATTTAGGACGGTGCTTAGATCCTATGGGTAGCCCCGACGCAACTCAATCCGAACTCCTGGAGCCAAATGGTGGGCTCCTGGATGTTGTGGAAAGAGGCGTCATTAGGGGTGGAGATGCCCCTCTCCGTCTTCTAGACCTTTTATATACCTAAGGTAACTATCGGGGGGGATAAGACCCGGGGGTGGTATTACCTTACTTCATGGGGTTCCCACACTCCATTCTTACTCGATCTGTCGACTCCATCAAAGAATAGAAGAGCTCGTGGTGCTGGGCTGCAGGGCGATGGGAGACGATGGAGGGGGACCCCCTAGCGCCTCTTACTGTCCCGACGAAGTACTCAACACTTAGTGAGTACAGTAGTTATTTTTCCTTATATTTTTCTTCGGTTCGAATTGTGCCTAACATTTACACTTCCTTTGTAGGTACTCTTCCTTGGTGCGAGCTGTCATCCGAGGACTTCGAAACCATCTGCATCATTTATCAGCTGCCTCAAAAGAAGAGATCTGAAAGAACATCCACTTCATTACTTACGATCTGATGGCATCCCAAGGTAACTGGACCGAAGTCTTTACCCTTTATCCTGAACTTTCAACACTTGTACTAATTCATCATTCGCTCTTTGTAGACAAATTTAATAAGAAGATGCCTATGCGCCCCGACTTTAAGACCATCCAGAAAATGATGGCAGTGACACGGGCGTTGAAAGCCTCCTCCTCCTCCTACAAAAAGCAAATGGAGGATTTGGTGGAAAGCAGTAAGAGGCTTTAGCCTTCGACGGAGGAGGAGGTACCGGAGGACCCGGAGGCTGACCTTCGGAGGAAGGGCAAGAAGAGTGCCGCCCCTCCAAAATGCCCAATTGTGGCGAGGCCACCCCCTGCTCTGAGGCAAGCCACAATTCCCATCGGGGTGACCATTTCGAAAAAGAGGCCCACCCCACCTGAGGCTGCCACTACCCCGGCCACAACACCCCTTGCTGTCGTGCCCATTGCTCAAGTGCCGGGGTAGCAGAAGATGAAGAGGCCCCGTCCCTTTAAGGAGGTCGACTTTTTGGGCACAAACCCGGAGGAGCCTTAAGGGAAGTGTTGGAGGCTCTTCCTCCAGAAACAGTTGCCGTGGCGGTGGTCCACAGTAAATACTGGACTGAGGAGTGGAGGGACCACACCACCTCCTGCACAGCTGAGGACTTGGTGGCTGCAAATAGCGCCTGCGTGGCTCAGGTCCTGAGTACAAGCATCCAACTTGAGGGCTTGGTGAAGGATTTAAACTCCAAGAGGGAGGACCTCGCCAAGCACCTCGAGGAGGTGATGCACTATGGGGATGTCGTGCGAGAGGCCCAGGCCAAGGCCACGTAGACGGAGGAGGGGAAGAAGGAGGTTGGGGCCTAGTTAACTGCCGCCAAGCAGAAGTGGAGCGGCTGAAGAAGGAGTTGTGCGAGGTGGAGTGCCAAGTGGCTACTGTGACTCGGAGGCCTCAAAAAAAGAGAAGGCGGAGCTGAGGCAGAAAGGCAGAGGTTCAGTCAGAGGAGATTGCCTCTTTGAAGGAGGAGTTGAAGTCTGCAGGGGAGGTGTCAATTCAGAACTTCATCGACCACTTTGAAGACCATCCCCTGTATGACGACTTCGCCAATTTTTGGGCCTCTTGGAGTACCCAAAGCTTATTGGGTTGACTGAAAGAGGTGCACCCCACTTTGGATATCTCTTCATTGGAGGCAAAGTTCGGGGGGCCAACTGGAGGCTGGCCTGATAGGCTTGCTGAGAAAGCTCCGGAGGCGGCCAATGTAGAAGTCCCTCCAGCAGAATAGGGCTATCTTTTGTAATGGCTTCGACCTCCTTGTACTTAAATCTATTCAATAAAATGAAATTTTTACTAAGTATTTGTGCTTCTGCTTTTTTATCTTTTCGATCTGTTCATACTTGTATGAATGACAAGCGTCAGACTAATCGCTTCGTAACAATAACCAGTTAATGATTGCGGATCGGACTACTCAAGATAATAAAAGTTGAATTACTTAAGCGAATATGAAGCGACTCTTAATGCTAACTTGTTAACAATTTGAGATCGGACTACTTAAGTTAATATGAAGCGAACCACTTAAGCAAACATGAAGATCCCCTTAACGTTAATCAGTTAATAATTGAAGATCGGATCACTTAAGTGAACCTATTGAAGGACTGAGGAAACTATTTACTAACCGATGTGGCTCAGAGCCGAAGTTTCATTACTTGAGATAAATTACACCACCCTTTACCAAGGCAATTTCAGCACTTAGTAATTTAGGAAATTTACAACTGAGATCGGATCAGAACAATCGATTCATTATAACATATTGAGATTGGATCGGAACAAAGGCCCATCATTGATAGTACTTCTTCAAGTGTTCGATGTTCTACTGATAAGGCAGCGCCTTTCCTGCCATGTCTTCAATTTCGAAGGTACCAGGTCGGGATTCCCTACGGATGCGGTAAGGGCCTTCCCAGTTCGGGCCAAACACTCCTGACCTGGTTGGTTTTAAAGATTGGAAGATTCTTCTGAGGACGAGGTCGCCCAGGCGAAGAGTTTTATTTCTGACTTTGGAGTTGTAATAGCGGGTCATCTTTCGATGATACTTTGCCAAGTTCATTTGGGAGGCATCCCTCCTTTCCTCAAGGAGGTGTAGTTCACTTATTCGAGCCTCGCTGTTGCTGATCTCATTGAAGTGTAACCGTCGATGTGATGGGACCCCGACTTCGATCGGACTCATGGCCTCGGTTTCATAGGTCATGAAAAATGGTGTCTCACCTGTCGCAGTCTGGCAAGAAGTTTTGATAGGCCAGAGAACGTGGGGGAGTTCGCCAACCCAGGCCCCCTTTGAGGTATCAAGATTCCTTTTCAGGGTGTGCTTGATAGTCTTGTTCACTGCTTCAACTTGCCCATTTTCTTGGGGGTGATGAGGTGTTGAGAAGTCCTTCTTTATGCCCAGTTCGTCGCATAAGTCTCGCATCTTCCTGTTGTCGAACTGCCTTCCATTATCAGACACTAAGGAGTGGGGAATATCGAATCTACAATTGATGTTCTTTCAGATGAATTTGGTAGTATTCGCCTCGGTAATCCTGGCAAGGGGTTCAGCCACGACCCACTTAGTGAAGTAGTTAATGGCGACAATGGCGAAAGTCGCACTTCCTCTTCCTTTTGGGAGTGAACCAATGAAGTCAATGCCCCACTTGGCAAACGGTCAAGGGCTGGTTACTACGGAGAGGCTCTGAACTGGCTGTCTTTGTATGTTCGAGAAGCGTTGGTACTTATCACATTTCTGGACAAACTAGCAAGCATCTCTTTTCAGGGTCGGCCAGAAGTAGCCTTGACAGAGAACCTTGTGTGCTAGAGCCGTTCCCCGGAGTGATTTCCACAGATTTCCTCATGGATTTCCTTGAGTATATACGTGGCCTCTTCGCCTCCTACGCATCGAAGAAACGACGAGGCGAAGCCTCTCTTGTATAGGGTATTTTCTTGCAGGACGAAGGGTACAGCCCTTCTTCTTAACCTCCTCGCCTCGCCCCTAGAAGCAGGCAGTGTTTGATCCTTCAGGTAGGCGATGATAGGTTGCATCCATAATGGGGTGCCTTCTATCCATAGTATCTCTTCACCTCCGAAATTGGAGGGCTTTGATAAGTGCTCAATATAGACGATCTTTAGCAGCTCTGAATCCATGCTGCTGGCCAACTTTGAAAGGGCGTCTGTATGTGCATTCTCTAGACGGGGGACTTGAGTCAGTTCGAACCTTTCAAAATGAGGGACTATGTCTAGAACTAACTTCAAGTACGCAATCATGCTACCATCTTTGGCTACGAAGTTTCCATTGACTTGATTTACTATAAGTTGAGAATCACTGCTCGCCAGGAGCCTTCTGACCCGCATCTCCTTGGCAAGTCTAAGGCTTGCTAGAAGGGCCTCGTATTCAGCAGCGTTGTTCGAGGCTTTGAAGTCGAACCTCACCGCACAACTTAGCTTGTGGCCTTCTGGGCTTTCCAATACGATCCCTACCCCAGCACCAGTCTTTCTTGAGGACCCATCTAAGAACAGTTTCCATGTGGGGGGCTCGGCTGGTTCCATTATCGCCTCCATTTCTGGGGCTTTAGCAAACTCAACCACAAAATCAGCAAGGGCCTGACTCTTGATGGTGTGTTAAGGTTGGAACATTAGATCGAACTCACTGAGCTCGATTGCCCATTTTAGCAGGCATCCTGATGCGTCTGTTTTCTGCATCACCTGCTTTAGTGGGAAGTTGGTGAGAACTTGTATGAGTGGGCCTGGAATTATGGCCTCAGTTTTCTTGAGGCTGTGATAAGGGTGAGCGCCAGTTTCTCCATGTCTGGGTAGCGTGTTTCAGCTGGGAGAAGTGCTTTACTGATGTAGTACACTGGCAATTGGCGTTCATTTTCTTCTTTGACTAGGATGGCGCTGACCGCTACGTCCGAAACCTCTAAGTACAGTAGTAGAGACTCATCCAGTTGAGGTTTCGACAAGAGGGACGCCTCTGCAAGGTGCTTTTTTAGAGCCTCGAAGGCTTCTTCACACTCCGAAGTCCATTGGAATCTCTTTCCTTATTTCAGCACAGTGAAGAAAGGCAGGCTTTTATCTGTGGCCCTTGAGATGAAGCGACGGAGTGCGGTTATCCGACCGTTGAGACTTTTGACCTCCTTTGGTTTTTGGGGTGACCTCATCTCTAGCAAGGCCATTATTTTCACTGGATTTGCCTCAATTCCTCTTTGATTGACAATATACCCCAAGAACTGACCCGATGCCACTCCAAAAGTGCACTTGAGGGGATTCAATTTCATATTATACTTTCTAAGTATCTGAAAAGTTTGGTCGAGGTGACTTATGTGTTCGGCTGCCTGGAGGCTTTTGACTAGCGTGTCGTCAATGTAGACCTCCATGGTTTTGCCAATGAGTTTGGCAAACATCATGTTGACCAACCTCTGATATGTAGCTCCGGCATTCTTCAATCCGAAGGGCATGACTTTGTAGCAATACAGACCCTGTCCGGAATGAACGACGTAGCTTCCTCATCAAGTTGGAACATGGGTATCTAGTTAAACCCCGAGTATGTATCCATAAAGCTTAGTAACTCATGTCCAGCAGTAAAATTCACAAGTTGATCTATTCTTGGAAGTGGAAAGCTATCTTTGGGGCATGCCTTATTTATGTTCGTAAAGTCTACGTATACCCTCCACTTTTTGCTGAGCTTTTTCAACAGGACCGGGTTGGATATCCACCTTGGGTAGAGGGCCTCTCTTATGAAACCACTGCGGCTAAGTTTGTTCACTTTGTCCTTCAGTGCCTCGTACTTTGCTGGATTGAGGGCACGCCTCTTCTGTATATAGTGGGTATAGGAGGGGTTGATGTTAAGGTGATGGCAACTGATCCTAGGATCTATTCTTACCATATCTTCATTTTTCCTTTTGCAAAGACATCCAAGTTCCCTTTTAGGAAGCTTATCATCTTTGCTTTTGCTTCAGGGGACAATGACTTCCCTATACGTAGGACCTAACTCGGGTCTTCTGGATTGGCGGGGAAAGTCTCCAATTCTTCCATTGGGGTCGCATTTGGTTCAGAGTCAATTATTCAGGGATCTAACTCATCAAGGAGGTGTCCTTGTTCAAGGGCCTCTTCTATGTCGACGTCTCCCTCTTGTTTAGAGGTATGCCTTTGTTCAGGGGCGTCGAGCATTTCCACGTCCGTACTGACTTCAGCGAGAACCTCAGTTAGGATTACATTAATAGTTCAGGGCTCAAACTTTCGCAGCGAGTTTATGTAGCATGCCCTGGAGCCCATCTGATCGCCTTGGACCATAGTAATCCCATGTTCGGTTGGAAATTTCATGCACAAGTAGTAGATGGACGTGGCAGCCCAAAGATCTTTCAAAGCGGGTCTGCCCAATACTCCATGATAAGCCGATCTGTGATCTACCACCAAAAATTCCATGAAGTGCTGGGCCACTAGGGGTGCCAAACCAATCTTGACGGGCAGAGTGATCCGCCCTCGTGGAATGATGCTATCCCTAGTGAATCCGAATAGTGGGTCGATCATGGGGATCAACCCATGTTCAATTTGCATTTTGTCAAAAGTAGAGCCGAACAATATGTTCACGAAGCTGCCATTGTCAACGAGCATGTGTTTTAATCCGTTCCTAGCCACTACGGCTCTTACAACCAATGCATCACAATGAGGGTGGTGAACCCCCTTTGAGTCTTCCTGGGAGAAGGTGATTGGGGCCATCCTATCTGCTGCTTGCGACTCGTTGACAATGTAAGTGATCATTGGTGGGTTCTTTGCTTTCCTTGTGTATTTCTCTGGGCATTCCTGGTGTTGCCACCGACGTGGGGTCCCCTAATGATAGTATCGATTTCCCTGATGACCTGGCTCCCAGAACATTGGGTTTGGTTTCCCTGTCTTGATTGACCTCGGTCCCTTGATTCTCTTCTCCGTGGCGATTTTTCCCTGTGTCCTCTATCCCCTCTCCTCCGGGAGATGGATCTGCGAGGATATCGTTCCTGCTGGAAGGGTGTAGGTTGCTTCGATCAGGGCATCAATTGGCGTCTCGACACTCACTAGTGTTATGTCCATAGAGTTGATGGAACGTACAAAACCTTGCCCCTTCCAAGGGTCTGTTTGACTTCTTCTTCTTCTTCTTGTTATCAGCTCTTCTAGATGGTCCCGCTTCGGCAGGGGCATTCTCATATGCCAACACCGGTACTGCATTCAATG
The DNA here is from genome assembly GCF_002742605.1 of Olea europaea var. sylvestris. Classification (NCBI taxonomy): domain Eukaryota; kingdom Viridiplantae; phylum Streptophyta; class Magnoliopsida; order Lamiales; family Oleaceae; genus Olea; species Olea europaea. The sequence continues at coordinate 4,764,090 of NC_036258.1, read as the reverse complement.
TGGTGGAAGCCAGGGCCTGTCCGGATGTGGGAGCTATCGTATGACCTGCTTGGGTCCATTGTTGAGTAACAAGGTGTGCTGCAGGTCCTCGACCTACCTGCCTCTGAGGCAGAGGGAGTCCCTGCGTGGCACGGTTGCGATGATCAATCATTTCTTCACTAACAATTTTCACTCTCATCATTTCCACCAGCTCGTCATATGTGGAGGGATTCTTGCTGCGCACGTCCCTTCAGAACAAAGTGTTCATGTTGAGCCCACCTTTCAGGGCTGAAAGGGCTTCCCTGTCAATGACCCGTTCGCAATAGGTGATTTCGTCTGTAAACCTGGCGAGATAGCTTTTCAGCGTCTCCCCAGGGGCCTGCCTCATATCTTGTAGGCGTTATACTGGTGTCTCTCCTTTCCTGCGTGAGAGGTACTGGTTCAAAAATGCTTTCTTCAAATCTGGCCAACTTCTGATGCTTAGGGGAGGAAGCCTGCTGTACTATACTTCGGTGGCCCCGCCTAGTGTTAAATGGAAGGCTCTGCATTTCAAAGCGGGCAAGACTCACCTTAGGCTCATCTATGTCATGTACTTGGTGAGGTGCTTATCCGGGTCCCCATTTCCTTCATACTTGGGGATCTTAGGGGGCATGAAATTGACTGACATTGGGAAGCTTCGGATCTCTCTTGAGAAAGGGAGGTTATCATCATCATCGTCAATCTCATAAGATCGATAGGGCTCATTTGACCCTTCATCATCTTGAATATTCTGGGGAGATGGAGGTGATTCTCCTCGACTTTCCCAATTGACTAGGTTCCTCCTGTCTCTCCTATTTCTAGGAGGAGGAAGAGGAGCCTGCTCTTGTTCCTGATCTGGATGAACCGATCTTTTCATCGGACGAACCCTAGTGCTCGGATCCTCCCCTATCCGATCGAAGACGCTTGCCGACCTTTGTTCCTCGTATTCTTGAGGAAAATTATCCCCTAAGTGTGGTTCTGATGGTTGGCTCCCTTGCACATAAGATGTGGCTTCGACGTTCATCTCTCTTTCGAGAGGACGTTCTGTGTGCCGGCTCATGTGGCCTCGGGAGTGAAATACAGGGGCTTCCCACACCGGATAAGATCCTTGGCGCATTTGATAGCCCTGATGACCCTGGGCTTGCATGAGGAGTTCATGCATTGCCATATTTTGAGCTGCGATGTCTCTCATACCCGCAGCTATTTGAGCCATTTCTTCAGTGGGTATGGCTGTTCTTCTACCTCGACGTCGCCGGTGATGTGGTCTCTGATGAGTAACATTGTTCTGGAGTACCTCTTCTTCAGAGGCCTCTGTCGTCTTCATGGCTATAGCTCATCCTAGCTCCTTTTTCAAGGGTGGTCAGAACTTAGATTGTAACTCGACTTTGTTCTTTCTCAAGAACGTCCCCTTTTTAGGGTTAGTCGCTAGTTTTTCGGTATCTTCTCCGATGGAGAATGCAGAACTTCAAGCGGGAAGTGTTCCCACAGACGGCGCCAATCTGTTGACCTTGAAAATTGGACCTTCCACGTGGCCAACTGAGAGCTACTCCACGTATTCCTCCCTGTGCACAATCAGCGAACGGTCAGCTGTTGACCTCGAAAATTGGACCTTCCACGTGGCCAACTGAGAGCTACTCCACGTATTTCTCCCTGCGCACAATCAGCGAACGGTCAGACGCACACGGTCGGTACCGACGGGGGTGGCGACAGTCGTATACACTCCGACGGTCAAGTCAGGTTTAGGTGGTCAGAACAGTACCCAGGGGTTGTGCAAAACAATGATAAGGGGGAGGAGAAAATATATAAGCTTGCTATGGAGTGCTATGTAGTAAGAGTTTTCATTACCTTTGCCTCTTGCCAAACCTTGGGTATTTATAGGTGGGGTGAGCCGTTGGATGTGGGACATGTGTATACATCTGACGGTATGAGGCGTTCGTTCATAGGCGTCAACCAGCCGCGTCTGTAGAGTGGGTGGACAGCTTGTTTCTTCTGAATTGAATTGACATAAAGTTGATAAGTCACATCAACTAGCCTCATGGAGACGTCAAATCAATTTAAACCTTTGGTGCAGGGAGGATCTTGGCACAAATCTCTTTCTGAAATTAGCGGCGGGTCTTCTAACAGGGGTCCACTTGGCCTCGACCTCGTGGGCGAGGTGCTTCGGTCAGGTTAGTAGTAGGGGTCGCCTGTACTTCGCAGCGTGCTACTAGGTTGTGGTCATTGGTGATATCATTTCGAAAACACTTTGCACAGGTCTTTATCAGGTCGGAATATATGGTGGTGGGCGTTCCGAGGTGGTTCAGATAGGGGCGTAACAAGCTACATGAATGTATGCTGTTGCATTTCATAGAACGATAAGCCGATGTTATATTGAGCCATGTACCTCCTAACAGGCGAATATTCTTGCTTTACTTGGCACCTCTCTTTCTGTGCTGATTTTCTCGTCTTAGGTAATTTTAAACGAGCAAGATAATGAGCAACAGTTACTTGTTCTCGTTCATCCTTTACTCCGAGGCCTGATTCAAAAGAGCAAGATTCTTGTTGCGCAGATGCATGAGAATTGAGTATAATTAATTCATTTTTATTAAATGAGTCTCGTAAGAAATAAGAGAGAGGGAGAGCGAGAGAGGGAAAAAAAAGATGAAATAATTAGCAAAGTTGCATATGACACGAGGAACACTCAATAAAATCCAATTATTAAAAGTATAAATGCTTATGGTCTTAGAAAGTTGCATGAAAACTTAATCCACTTTGGATGAGGTGACTCCTGATTGGTTCTGAATCTTATGGTTGAACAAAGGATACTGAATGAGCAAGCTAAAGAAAAGTGAGCGTCTTGAGCATCTTATCACACCAATCAAGAGAGTTAGCATCGCTACTCTAAACAGAGATGAATCTGTCTAGTGAAGATTGGCTGAGGGCAGTTCTGGGCACACATAAGCCCGTTAAAAAAAAAAAGGACACCTAGAAGATAGTTAAGGAGCAGATAATGGATGACTAAGATAGCTGGAGTGGGTAGGGAAACGAGTACAGATCACATGATTTTGAGGGTAGGAGCTGACGGTCGATGATTGACGACTGTGCTTTGACAGCTCGTGGTGGAATATTCTATTACAGATTTGCTCTATTTATAATACCCGTATCCGAATTTTCGGGTCTAATTATCAAAATTGAAAATCTAGGGGCTCATTTGAGGGTTAATCCACCTTCTAGGACCTTGTAGCAAACTTACCATAAGTGCCAATTCTCACATGTTTTTGATTAAATTTTTGGTCAAACACTTACATAGAAAATTCTTGATTTATGCTTGATTGACCAAACATAAGGTAATGTGTATTGTGAATGCATAAATATAGGAATGATGGAGAGATTCTTGCTCATTTCACAAATTTGAAGGAACAATTTCCACTATCATGAAATTTTCCTTAAAGATGCATGCCTAATCATGTCCCATTTAAACCCCTCATTCACATTCACATGCTACCACTCACTATTATAATTTTTGGTCCAAATAATATAAACATATACATTCATAAGCCGAGGTGGAAATTGTAGAGATATCAAGTCTCTATTATTCTTTCATTCAAATTTCCCTATAAGTACGCTACTTATGTTGAATTATTATTATGTTATGAATTTCAAGACAATTATTATGGGTCCTGTATGCTATGATATGATTATGATTATGTTAAGGAGACCGGAGTTTAGTAGCGCTACACATAAGAATTCTTACCACCCATGTTCGGTAAAAATCTTGTACCTCCATTATGTTGTTTATGATTATTATACTTTTTTAAGTTATATACAATACTAATTCATGGCGTACTTATTGAGATTTTATAAATCTCACTCTATGATAATTCGCCATTTCAGGCAATTGATGATTCGAGACACTCAACGTAGAGATGACAATGAGGCTAGGATTAATAATTTGTGTTGTATTTAAAAAACAACTTTGAATTTCAAATTTAACTGTTATGTTAATTGTTATGTTGGACTTATTTTCTTTCTTTCATTTTTGTAGCTATATGATAAAACCAAAATTTATTACTTATTGAAGAAAAATAAAAAAATTATTTCATGTTCTTATTTTAGTTCTTATGAAAAAATTAAGTTTTATTTAGTAACTCTCGAATAGTCAAGGATTTGGGCCGTCACAGTTGGTATTAGGGCTAAGAGTTTTCAAATCGGCCCTATAGATTTAACACACACACACACACACACACACACACACACACACACACACACACATATATATATATATATATATATATATAATTTTTGATAAGAATGTATTTTAGAATTGATTTATTTAGTTGGACTTTATTATAAAAACTAATACTATCTAAAAACTTTAGTACAAGAATCAGTTTGGATCCAATGATTAAGATGAATTTTTTTGAAAACAAGTTGATATTTAAAATGAAATTTTAAGTTGTTCTAAGTCACTAGCCACTATACCATCTTCCATGTCTCGACTTCCTTGAACCAGGTATGTATGCACTTTAAATATTCATGTCATCTCACTTATGAAAGCATGCTTATTACGTAAAATAGCAATCATAAATATCATGACAAAATAAGAATATAGTTGCAATTTATTTAGACTTGTTATGCATAAAAGTCAATAAAAATGTTAAATTTTGTATGTTATAAGTGTTTACTATTATGCTATTAATAGAAGACCTCAATCTTAGATTTTATACTAATGTAGACACCATGAAATACATAGATGGTAGCTATGTGATTTTAAATGCATGTTAAGTTTAATGGAAATGATTCAACTAGAGGTTTAGTTTACGATAACATAGAATCACATATTATATGAATAAGATTAATAATAAATCCACGTACGATAATTCATCCCTTTATCACTACCTTTGTAAAAACAAGGAAAAACTGTGGATGGTTATTAATACATTTTCTTTAAAAAAATAAAATTCAACTCTTGGTACAATAATTCATCCCTTTATCACTACCTTTGTAAAAAAAAAATAAGGGAAAAACTGTGGATAATTATTGATACATTCCCTTAAAAGTTCCAACTCTGGTATAATAACCGATTCTTTTATCACTACCTATGTGTATAAAAAAAATTGAAAAAGTTCTTTTGGAAAGAAAAGTAATTACATTCATTTCTTTCTGATAGATGGTGAGTGGACAAGGTCAAACCAGTCGAACTGAGAGGCGCAATCATTTTACTTGGTTGTATAGGAATTACAAGAGAAACCCGAACCACGGTTTGATACAACATTTAGATGTCATGGAAAGGATTTCCTGAGGGGCAAAAGCGAATGGATATCAATTTCATAGGGATGAAATCGTATATCACCTTGATCAAACCTTACTCCTTATTGGAGGCAATTTATCAAGGAAATCGAAGAGACCTTCGACTACCAGACCTCTCCCGATTTACTACTTCAATGCATGAGGGAAAGGTGGAAGGTGAATCGTGAAGACGTTAGAGATACCAATAAGATGCCAAGATATGAACCTAATCCGGGCAATGTCATAACAATACCGGAAGTTGACTATGAGGAAAATTATGTTGAAGAAGACCCGACTGAAGAATACAACCCCGTGTCGTATTTCGAGATTGATTCGAAACCAAATCCCAAGGAAAAAGAAAGGGAGGATACTGGAAAGAACTATTAGATGATGCCTAGTTGACTTTTCCTTTTTCAATTTTTGAATTTCGATTGTTTGGACATTGATTATGCTCGGTGGTTCGTTATTTATGTGAACTTATGAATATTTATGAATAAAAGCATGCCATTTCTTTATGTTTCATATCCTCAATTTCACTTAACTCTAAATAATTACTATCATTTAATTAAGGCTATGGCACCCCGAAACAGAAGGACTATCAATAACAATGCCTAAAATCAAGAGTCCACGCAACCTGTTGAACCACAGTCTAATATGATTGACCCACAGTTTCTTGCTATGGTGCAAACTTTTGTGAAAACTGCAATACCGCCACCACCACTTCCTCAACAACCAACACCATCATCTTTTCCGCCATCCCAACCAGAATAACAGCACGAAGTTGCCCCCGACACTAGGACCACTGCTATTGTGGTTGAGCAATTCAGAAAATAGCATCCCTCTATCTTTCATGATAGCACGGACCCCTTGGAAGCAGAGGATTGGCTGGTGGGCATGGAAAGAATTTTTGAACTCATCGACTGCCCGAGACCTAGAAGGGTGATATGTGCTACCTTTATACTACGTAGAGGTGCTAGGCGTTGGTGGGACACCGTTGCCAAATCAAGGGCTCCTGGTCATGTTTGGATGTGGGATGAATTCAAGGAGGCCTTTCTGAAAAAGTACTACCCCACAAGTATTCGAAATCGAAAGGAGGCTCAGTTTCTCACTTTGACTCAGGGCTCAATGACGTTGATCGAGTACGAGCAGAAGTTTGAAGAGTTGGCTCATTATGCTCCTGAGTTTGTAGATATAGAGGACAAGAAGGCAAGATGTTTTGAGCAAGGACTGAGAGATGATTTGAAACGGACTGTCATAGTGCTTTAGCTTGAAAACTATCATGATGTGTTGGCAAGGGCACAATTGGCAGATTTCAAGAATCGTACTATGGGGAGGAAAAGCAGCTTAATGGACAGTTAGAGAAGCGAAAGTGGGTGGATAACAAGGAAAAAGGGAAACAAGATTATGCCAAAAAGAGCAAAGGAAATTCAGTGCAAGATGGCAACAAGAGTTACCTACACTGTGGAAAATATCAGAAGCATCATCAGGGAGCTTACCTTTCGTGGACAAATTTATATTTTCCGTGTGGAAGACAAGGACACATGGCTCAGTATTGCCCTAAATATGGGAGCAACCAGCAGAGACCACAAGGGAACAACCAACATAGACAAGGTCATGCACTAGGAGGACAGACTAGGGTTTATACACTATCAGGGCAGGAGAAGGATTAGAATTGAAATGTCTTGGCAGGTAAAGTCCTCATATCTGACTTACTAGCCTATGTATTGATAGATTCTGGTGTAACTCACTCCTTTATAGCCCTTAAGTTTCTATGTAAACTAGATGTTATGGTTAAATATGCACAATTCCCTTTAGTAGTAACGATGCTCACTGGGAATATAGTGAATATCAATCACATAGTTAGAACAACAAGAGTAGAAATTGATGGTAAATCATTGGAGATGGAATTGTATGTATTAGATATGGACGAGTTCGATGTGATTCTTGGAATGGATTGGCTATCCAGAAATCACGAAATTATTCGTTGTTTTGAAAAAGAGGTTATTTTTCAAGACCGGGGGAAAAAAGATTTTGATTATCTATGGCTGGAGGTGGAACCTTACCCCGCACCTTATCTGCATTGAAAGCCCTACAGGTTGTACCATTAGATATCACTATGGGATTCCTGATATCAATAATAAGTAAGGAAGAGTACAATATATTAGCAGTTGACGAGGTTAGGATGGTATATGAATATCCAAAAGTCTTCCCCGAGGAGTTGTCGGGCATGCCGTCGGAACGAGAGGTAGAATTCACAATTGACCTTACTCTCGGCTCAACACCCATCTCTAAAGCCCCGTATAGAATGGCACCCAAAGAATTACAAGAATTGAAGGCATAGCTGGAGGAACTATTGGACAGAGGTTTCATCTGGCCTAGTGTATCTCCATGGATGGGGGCATCGGTGCTATTTGTTAAAAAGAAGGATGGATCGATGAGGATGTGCATCGATTACAGAGAATTGAATAGAATCACTATTAAGAATAAGTATCCTCTTCCCAGAATTGAGGATTTGTTTGATTAGCTTAAAGGTGCAATGGTATTTTCCAAAATTGATATAAGATCTGGTTATCATCAATTGAGAATCAAAGCTAGTGATATCTCTAAGACCGCTTTTAGAACTCGGTACGGACACTACGAGTTCTTAGTTATGCCATTTGGACTAACTAATGCTCCTGAAGTCTTTATAGATTTGATGAACCGCATTTTTCACAAGTATCTGGATTAGTTTGTCATCTTGTTCATCGATGATATCTTGATCTACTCAAGGAGTAATGAGGAACATGAAGAGCATTTAAGGATTGTGTTAGAGGTTTTGAAGAAGGAGAAGCTCTATGCTAAGTTCAAAAAGTGTGAGTTTTGGCTGGAGCGGGTAATATTCCTTGGACACATTATCACAGTTCGAGGGATAAAAGGTGGACCCTAGTAAAGTGGATGCAGTGTTGAATTGGTCATGATCAACCAATGTAGGAGAAATTCGCAGTTTCTTGGGCTTAGCAGGATACTATCAGAGGTTTATTGAAGGATTCTCCAAAATATCATGACCGTTGACACAATTAACATACAAGGGTATGAAATTTAACTGGTCAGAGAAGTATGAACAGAGCTTTAAGGAATTAAAACAAAAGCTAGTAAACGCCTCAATGTTAACCATACCCAACGGGTCAGATGGTTTTGTAATCTATAGTGATGTTTCGAAACAAGGTTTGGGATGTGTCTTAATGAAGCATGGCAAAGTGATTGCCTATGCATCGAGACAATTAAACTACATGAACAAAGCTACTCTACGCACAACCTAGAACTTGCCGTGGTGACTCATGCATTAAAAATTTGGAGCATTATCTGTATGGATATAAATGTGACATTTATACGGACCACAAAAGCCTTAAGTACATCTTTACCGAGAAGGAATTGAATATGAAATAGAGAAGGTGGCTTGAGTTAGTTAAGGATTACGATTATGAAATACATTATCACCTAGGTAAGGCGAATGTGGTAGTTGATTCCTTGAGTCGAAAAATGGCAGGTCACTTAGCTATGTTGACTACGCAAGAATCACTATGGAGAGAATTTGAGAGATTGAATCTTGAAGTTGTCACCACTCAACTAGGTGTGGTCGCTTGAGTAACAACTCTCTCTATCCGACCCACACTCTGTGACAGAATTAAAGGATGTCAAAAAGGTGATCGGTCCTTTGAGTACATCAAGTTTGAGATTAACTTAAAAAAGTGAAAGGATTTTACCATAGCTGAAGATGAAGCATTATATTATCAAGGGCGGATGCGTGTATCGAGTTTCAAAGAATTGAAAAGAGAGATTCTAGAGGAGTCTCACTCCTCTCCTTATTCAGTGCACCTAGAAAGCACAAAGATGTACAAGGATTTGAAGGCAATATTTTGGTGAGAAGTTATGAAGAGAGATATAGTTGAGTATGTCCAGAAATGTTTGGTGTGTCAACAAGTGAAGGCTAAACACCAGCGACTGTCAGGGTTACTTGAACCATTGAAGGTCCTAGAGTGGAAGTAGAAGCATGTGACTATGGACTTCGTGATTGGTTTTCCAAGGTGAACAAGAGGTCACAATGCTATTTGGGTCATAGTGGATCGACTTACCAAATCAGCTTATTTCTTACTAATTCAGATGACGTTTACTATGGACCACTTTGCGCAGTTATATGTGAATGAGATAGTAAGGTTACATGGTGTGCCTGTTTCTATTATATCGGATAGAAACCCAAGGTTTACATCGAACTTTTGGAAAAGTCTACACTAAGCTATAGGAAATAAACTAAAGTCTAGTACGGCATTCCATCCTCAGACGGATGGGCAGTCTGAGCGGACAATTCAAACATTGGAGGACATGCTTTGAACATGTATCCTCGAGTTTGGGGGACAATGGGAGAAGCATTTACCTTTAGTTAAATTCTCATACAACAATAGCTACCACACTTCAATTGGCATGGCACCATAAGAGGCATTGTATGGGAGAAAGTGTAGATCACCAGTTCATTGGGATGAAGTCGATGAGCGGAAGATTTTGGGGCCAGAAATCATTGAGCAGATGGTGCATGCAATTGAAAAGATTCGCTCCAGTATGAAAAGTGCTCAGGATAGACAAAAAAGCTACGCTGATAGAAAGAGAAAGAGTCTGGAATTTTTAGTTAGTGATAAGGTATTCCTCAAAGTGGCACCGATGAAAGGAGTGCTACATTTTGGCAAGAAGGGTAAGTTGGGACCAAGGTTTATTGGCCCGTTTGAGATCTTGCAACGTATTGGGAATGTCGCATATCAATTAGCATTACCTCGCCAACTTTCAGCTATACATGACGTCTTCCATGTATCAATGCTTAGAAAGTACGTCCCCGATCCAAGTCATGTGGTCAACCATCAGTCTATTGAATTACAGAGAGGTTTAAGCTATGAAGAAGTACCAATAAGAGTTGTTAATCAGAAATTTCAAGCCCTCCAGAACAAAGTGATCCCACTAATGAAAGTACAATGGCGAAATCACTTGGCTGAAGAGGCCACGTGGGAGCGAGAGGTGGAGATGCAGGCAAAGTACCCACAACTCTTCGACGAATTTCAAGGTAAATTTCGAGGATGAAATTTATTTTTAGCGAGGTAGATTATAATACCCATATTCGAATCTCCGAGTCTAATTATCAAAATTGAAAATTTAGGGGCTCATTTGAGGGTTAATCTACCTTCTAGGACCTTGTAGCAAACTTACCATAAGTGCTAATTCCCACATATTTTGATTAAATTCTTGGTCAAATACTTATATAGAAAATTCTTGATTTATGCTTGATTGACCAAACATAAAATAAAATTCTTGATTTATGTTTGATTGACCAAACATAAGGTCAAATTCTTGATTTATGCTTGATTGACCAAACATAAGGTAATGTGTAGTGTGAATGCATAAATGTAGGAATGATGGAGAGATTTTTGCTCATTTCACAAATTTCTAGTAACAATTTCCACCATTATGAATTTTTCCTTAAAGATGCATGCCTAATCTTGTCCTATTTAAACCCCTCATTCACATGCTACCACTAACTATTATAATTTTTGTTCCAAATAATATACACATACACATTCATAAGCCGAGGTGGAAATTGTAGAGAGAACAAGAAGTACGCTACTTATGTTAAATTATTGTTATGTTATGAATTTCAAGAAAATTATTATGGGTCATATATGCTATGATATGATTATGATTATGTTAAGGAGACAAGAGTTTAGTAATGCTACACATAAGAATTCTTACCTACTATGTTCGGTAAAAATCTTATGTCTCAATTATGCTGATTATGATTATTATGCTCTTTTAAGCTATACACAATATTAATTTATGACGTACTTATTGAGATTTTATAAATCTCACTTTATAATAATTCCCCATTTCAGGCAACTGATGGTTCGAGACAGTCAATGTTAAGATGACAATGAGACTAGGATTAATAAATTGTGTTGTGTTTAAAACACAATTTTGAATTTCAAATTTAATTGTTATGTTGGAATAGTTTTCTTTCTTTCATTTTTCGCAGCTACATGATAAAACCAAAATTTATTTACTTATTGAAGAAAAATAAAAAATTTATTTCATATTCTTATTTTAGTTCTTATGAAAAAATTAAGTTTTATTTAGTAACTCTCGAATAGTCAATGATTCGGGCCATCACACTATTGTTTCTTCCTATTCTTGAGAGAGTGATCCGGATGAATAGATGTATAAAGGTCAAAGCCAGCTAAAGAAAATTGATTTTGTTATTGTAGATTTCCATTTTTTGACAAAATCTCAAGGTGAACTGTGCCGCATTTGGAATTTTTTGCCACGTTTTCCATAAAGAATGAAACTGGGAGTAGTTCGATACTATACATACAATTTTTCAGGAAATCGGGTAGCCATTGCAGCACTTTTCTGAGCTTTCTTTTTGGTTTTGGCCTGCTCCCCAGCAAAAGTCATTCTGTTGAGCTCGATTGTGCAAGTAAATACGGGGGCATAGGTTGGCCCAACACAGATAGTAGTATAAACAGAAAGCTTTAACCCAGCTTGGTAAGCAGTCTACTGAAGAAAATTTTTTTAAATTCCAGTTTCATCCTGCATTACGGAAGATTGCGAAAAGATGATGAAATAATTGATACATAATCCAATAAAGAAAATATGGAATGTGTCATGTTAATTTAATTTTCGAACACTGCTGGAAACGAAGTTTAATTAATGCAAATCGACACTGTAGTCAAAAGATATCGAGTCCTCATCACTTCATCCGGCTTATCCTGCAGAATCCAAGCATTTTCGCTCTTTTCACTATGCCGTTGTTTGGGTCCTGTGGACCTCTGGTGGAAAGAAGATGAAAGAAATTTGCATTTACTAATAGATGTTCCTATTGCAATGGTCTACTTAGGGAAAATATGGCAAAAAACTTCAAAATGCAATGCATTGGGAAGACGTGCTGCATATTTGGTATGCAGTATTATGAACAATATTTCAGCTTCTTTTTTAGTCGTACCACTATATGATGCAATCCAATCCTCCTTGCCAAACATGCTAACAAAGTTTCAATTTCCAGCAAGATAATAAATGATAGACTCCCGTTTATATACTAATTGGTAATTAAGTTATCTGCTTTTTGGGTTTAAGTTATATACACAGTACAATACTTGTAAGTTTCGAAAGTATACTAGTAAATTGATGCTCAAAGAATTGAATAAGTGAATAAATTCCAATTACCAAAATGGAATATCATCTTCATTTATTGGCGAGTTCCACAAGTTAGCTCCAATCCACCTCACCTATTCTAGAAGGAAATAGAAGAATTGGCCTACAAATAGGGGAGGGAAAACTGAATTCTGTTAAAAATAGATCTATAAATAAGGGTAGAATATAGGAATAGAGGTAGGCAAATATTGAGTAAGGAAAATGAGTCATGTAAACGTCTTCATACTTGTAACTTCTGCAGTTTATTTTAATCAATATTCCTTTCAGATTCAGTCTTCTTTTTTAGAGTCCTATCAAATTGGTATCAGAGCCGTCGATTCTCGAACAGATGGAATCAAACTTCAGAAGCGAGTGGAAGGAGAAATGGAGTTCAATATTCAATCGGTGGGAGAAGCTGGTAATGCAACGAGAAGGAGATTGGGACAATGATTCAGGACTAGATTCATGTGGCCGACTAAAAATTTCAATATTCTATGGCGAAAACACAAACGAATGGGTGTCTGAGGCAGAAAAGATCTTCTCAAGAAATCAATTATTCGAGGTAGAGAAACTAGAGGCTGCAATAGCTTGTTTTGATTGGCAAACTTGGGATTGGTTTCAGTTAATAGATTGTTACCGACATGTGCGAACCTGGAAAGAGTTGAAGTGGTTGATGTTGGATCAATTTCGCATTAAGGAGGTCTTCATGGTTGAAGAAATTCTAGAACGTAAGCACTCAGGTGTGAGGAAATGAGAGATGTTGGAAGCCCTAGCTTTTTCTTCGACATATGAACAAGGACTACTGCCGGAAGAGAAGAAGACAACGGTGAAGAAAGTGGAAAAGAATGGGCTGGAATTGAATGGGATGGTGAACTGGAAGATAGAGAAAGAACAACCGCCATCATCGGAGGGAGTGGAGAAGAAACATAAGCCTTGATTTGCAAATCCTTTGCACCAAGCCACAAGATCATCAATAGCAGCCGGAACTAGAGGAACTCCAGCAGCCATAGCAGGTGCCTGTCCATTGATATCACATATGAAGCAAAGGCACACTGTGGAAGATGAAGATAATGAGCGATCTGGGTCATATGTTTTTTCTCGTGAAGTGGTAGGAGGTTTAGAGGGCCTTGTTAATGGGCTACAGGTGAAAAGGATGAAATAAGAGAAAATGGGGAAATTAGTGGTTTAGGGCCATGATATGGAGGGAGCCCAACAAGAAGATTGTAGAAATTCAAGCAAGACAACTAAAGCCACAGTGGGCCATTTAATGAAGTTGGCCCAACGTGTAGAAGATAAGAATGCTTTAGTGTGATTGGCCTAACTGAAGTTTTTCCCAAGCAAAAATAAAAACTCTCTAAGCCCACTACCCTACAAGTACAACAGCCCACCGTTTTAACCATATCAAAACACACCCAACACTTATCCAAATTACGCAAATCATTCCAACGTGACACAGTCAAACAGTGCTAAAACCCAGCGAGCTACAGTTGTTCGTCGCCCGATCGCGGCAAAAGGGGGGCCTTCATTTCAGAAATTGACCAACGTCAAGCTGTAGGAAAAAATGGCCAAGGAACTGTTTACTGGTGTAATAAAAACTATAGCCCAGGTCATGGGTGTGGAAATAAGGCGCGCCAAGTATGAGTATTGCAAGAAGATGAAGAAGGTAGTTTATGCGAGAAATTCCTGTCCATCAAATAAACAAAAACCGTAGAGGAATTTAGACTGAACTTTAAGGCTTTTGCAGTACCTTTACTCAACATTCAGGAGGAAATTCTAGATTGTACATTTGTTTATTGGTTAAAATCAGAAACCTGGACATAAGTCTGTCTATTACAGCCCAGTTGGTTGGGCTTCATAATGAAGATGGCCCAACTACTTGTGGACAAAAATCAAGTGGGTAAGACAGCCCAAGACCGCTGAAGTGGACCCAAATACACCATGCTAGCTACACCTCCAAATCTGTGGGCTTCAAAAGAGATAAAATTCTTTCCTACGAGAAACCCTCACAAGGGTTTATGTACAAAGAACGGGCAAACCGTGATGATGGAAGAGCAGGCAATTGGTACCACCAACATTTCCTTGACTCCCACCTTGAGGACAATGTGGATTTGGAAACCGGGGGTAATGATAGGCTCCAATCCACCTCACCTATTCTAGAAGGAAATAGAAGAATTAGCCTACAAATAGGGGAGGAAAAACTGAATTCTGTTAGAAATAGATCTATAAATAAGGGTAGAATATAGGAATAGAGGTAGGCAAATATTGAGTAAGGAAAAGGAGCCTTGTAAACGTCTTCATACTTGTAACTTCTGCAGTTTATTTCAATTAATATTCCTTTTAGATTCAGTCTTCTTTTTAGAGTCCTATCAGTAGTTTGCTAATCCATAATTAAAACTCGATAAGTAATATCAGCAAGAGTATAAGAAGCATTGTAAATTCATATTCAACCACGCCTTGGTTGGTTGCAATATAGAGTGAATAAATATCTAAAGTTATGTGACATATGATCAAATAATATGAAACTTGAGACAATGATGTACCAAGAGAATGAAAACATTAATTATCACAAGTTCAGAAAATACCAAAACTCTTGCAATTAGTGCTCATGATGGGCCACTTTGTGGAAGTGATCTAAGTGCAACCTCAACTGCTGCATGTTCTTCTTGTCTCAAATTAAAGCAAAATCTCTCACACTCACAAAAGTTTCACCATTGAAATTAACCTTTGCCTTGAAATGAGGGGTGTGGTCAAGGTCCCTCTCGTATGCAGGAATACAAGTTGAAGCAGCTTAGCTAGTGTCTTGATAGTCCCAGATAGGTGAAACTACCATAACAGTCACCTAGGAAAACAATTATCATTTCCAAATAACAAAAATAGAACACAAAATAAATCGCATGAGAAAAAAATGTAAACTTATCTAAATTAAGGAAAAAGAGAAAGGGGATGCAGCTATAGCATTTCGAAGAACAGTGAAAGAATAAGAAGATTCGAGTTTTGTACTAATAATTTGCATGATTAATTTCTCAAACCAGAAGCCACTTAGCATAATCAACTCAAGTAATAAAAACATTATTGAGATTGAAATAGAAGAACTAATGACTGGATAATGGCAACGTAAACTTAACAATTCAAATTCACATACTCACTGTCTCAATGCTATATTGCTAAGTCAACCTTTCTCGATGGCAAAATCAAAACATTACTAAGGCGAGAATGGCAACTCGGGCAAGTAATGGCAAGGGAGAGTTAATAGAAACATACATCTCTGTATAGATCTCACTGGTACAATTATGGAACACTCAAATTCTCACTTGATTTGTACACAAATTTACCCTAACTTCTTGGTACTTCAAAGCATTGTACCATTTGACCAAGAATTTTAGAATGCGGAACAAATCTGATGATCTAAATCCCGAGAAAAAAACTCAAATGAGTGAGAGGAAAAGAGGAAGAAGAATACTTGAGAACATCACAAGCACTAGTAGATATCAAGTTTGGATCATATGATACTATCCGTACAAGATATTAATCAAAATCAATCCAAATCTTTAATTAAGCTTAGCTTGCATTTGCATTAACCAACTACGAAAAATCAATTGTATGGATTATTGAACCGACCCAGTGTTAACTGCATATATACAATCACATTATTTAGAGCCCTTCTTCTCTTTTAATTATTCAAAATTTAGCTCAATTGAAGCCGTCCAATAGTCCAATGCATGCCAACTCATTCAAGATCAGAGAACCCTATTCTCTATCAACTTCATATCCAAATCCGTCGTCGAAAATAGAATCTTTACTTAAGAAACGGAAAAGAAAAAGCACTTGTAGTTCAGTACAATAAAACCAACAAATTAATATGCCCATATTCATGCATTTGATAATAAAAAATAAAGAAAAGTTGATTCAACAACTCCCTTTTGTTCAAAATTACATAATCATAGCCGTAAGCCAAAAGGAACCGAGAAAAAGTATGACCTTTAACTATAAGGAGCCAATTTTTTTGAATCAAGTGATGGATGGATGGCCAGGAAGTGAAGTCCTGTTGGCCAAAAAAAAACTTGAAGTTCCGGCGAAGGATAGGTTCGGTCGTGGAATCTGGGGTTCCAAAGTCACTGGTCGTTCCAAGAAATTGCAAAAAAATCGTTGGTTACTGAACTTTGTAACTTACTAATAAAAATTTAAAAAATTACTTTTTGCTCATTCAATTTTGAACAAAATTATCAATTTATCATCCATATTGTTTTCATCAGTCTATAGTCTATGGATAGTGCTACAACTACACTACATTTCACATAAAGGTGTCCATAACCATGATATTTTCATTCAAAATCTCACGAAATGAAATAGAAAAAAACCCCCCAAATTTGAAATATAAAACCCTCGTTGTTTTAATTTTTCATTTCCCATGCTCCCACCCGACGTCGTCGAAACACTGACAGCACCGACAATGGACGGGCTAACACCGAATGAAGACCTTCTCCAACATAGACGCCGCCTATGATGGCGCAAACGGTAATGTATATGTTTATTTTTTGTGGCTTTCACATCTCGAATTTCACATTATGTCTACTGTAATAGATGGGGAAGAATATATAGACATTGACCTTCATCTTCTTCCAATAATACAGAGAAATCGAACCACGTAGAAGGAGGTTCCCAAATCATGTCCACCAATCTGGTCGGCGAGTATTATAGGGACGAAAACGTGGGTGAGTGCCTATTTTCCATTAAAGTGCATATTCTTTGAAAAATGAAATGCTGAGAGACCGAAGACAAGTAGGAGAAAATGCATATGCATACATGGTAGAAATGCTATGTCACAGTAACTTTTGCGAATTTTGTAATTCTTGTTTAGGGTCCTTGTTTACGTAACTGAGGCATTATATTAGTTTCAAGTAGCATATTTTGTTGGTTTTTATCCATTGAGCTACATATTCTATGAGAAAATGAAATGCTATGTCGTTGTGTAAGATAAGGCAGAGGAAAGATGAACATTTCAGAAAACTAGAAAGCTAACCCATGGAGAAATTTGTGATTGCATTCATTCTGATGTTTTATGTCCACGTGCTGTTGTCGCTTGCTGATTTTAATTTTGTAATACGTTGAGTATTTATGTTTCGCCATTCCCTGAATGTTAATTGTTGCAGGAATGGAGGTTAGCTCATCTCAGCTTGCGAGTAACGATGATTTGGTTGGGAAAATGTTAGCAACACAGAATGAGATTATCGTACCTGAAGTTGGTATGAAATTCACTGATGAAAATGAGGTATTTGAATTCTACAAGAGATAAGCTCATCGAATAGGTTTTTTCTGTTAGAAAAAAAAATCAATGAAGGGAGATGACGAGATCGTGCGAAATCGTAAGAACAGTACTTCTCTGAAGCCGCCACCTGCAATTCAAATAGGGTGCAAAGCCAGGTTGACTGTGTGTTTTGATATGTCTGGAATATGGCGTATAAATGTGGTTCATTTAGAGCATAACCATAAAACAAGCCCAACTAAGTCTAGATTGTATAGATGCAATCGAACAGTCAGTGAACGCATTAAAAGACGACTTGAGGTGAATGATATAGCAGGAATACCTGTACACAAAAGCTACAACTCAGCTGTTGTAGAGGCAGGTGGGTTTGAGTATATGACATGTGTTGAGAAAGATTGCAGAAATTTTTGCGCCGCTTAAGACTTGGGAAAGGGGATGCTGCTGCAATATAGGCGTACTTCTCGAAAATGCAAGCACGTAGTCCAGGTTTTTATTTCAGTATGAACTTGGATGAAGAGTGTCATTTGAGAAATGTGTTTTGGGCAGATAATCGATGTAGAGAAGCTTATAAGGAATTTGGAGATGTCGTTACTTTTTATACGACTTACTTTGCGAACAAGTACGATATGTCGTTCGTTCCTTTCGTAGGGGTGAACCACCATGGGCAGTCAACTCTATTCGAATGTGCTTTGGTCTTGGACGAAGATACAAATACATTTGTTTGGCTATTTAGAACATGGCTTGAATGTATATATGGTAATGCTCCCAATGGGATTATTATAGATCAAGATCGAGCTATGCAAAATGCCATTGAAATAGTTTTTCCCAATAGTAGGCATAGATGGTGCTTGTGGTATATTCTGAAGAAATTGCCTGAGACCATGGTGAAAAAGGGTCAATACTTCATGCTATACATGGACTAGTGTATAATGCACTAAGTTGTAAGGATTTTGAGGAAGGTTGGATGAACATGGTTGAACATTTCGAATTGCAAGATCATGTTTGGTTGATAGGCATTTACAAAGAAAGAAGTCGTTAGGTGCCATGCTATTTGAGAAGCACATTCTGGGTAGGCATGTAGACCACTCAACGAAGTGAGAGCATGAATGTTTTTTTAGACGGTTATGTACATTCAAAAATGTCATTAAAGCTATTTGTGGAGCAATATGAGCGGGCACTGAGGAGTAAAGTTGAGAAGGAATTTCAAGTCGATTTTAGATCGTTCTCACAAATGGTTCTGTGTGCTACGAAGTATGATATGGATAAACAATTCCAAGAAGTGTATACAATAACAAAATTTAGGGAGTTCCAACAAGAAGTTATAGGAAAGGTTTATTGTGATGTACTATCTGTGGAAGAATTTAGCGGGGTGACGAAGTACGAGGTCCGTGACGAAATCATTCTCGAAGAAGGAAAGAAGAAAAGAAGAAAAAACTTTTACAATTTGTTATTGTGGGGATAACTGTGAGATTGAGTGCAACTTTCATTTGTTTGAGTTTCCCGTTATTATTTGCAAGCATGTAATCTCAGTTTTAATTCGGAATGATGTCTCCGCGTTCCCTGAGAAGTATGTTTTGAGGAGATGGAGGTGGGATGTTTGTAGACCATACGTACAGGTCCCGACCATGCATGATGGTTTGGTTAGTACTGTTATGAGCAATTATGTGTGGCTTTTACGAAGATGGTAGACATGTTTGTGACAAATAAAGAGCAGTCCAAACAGTTGTTGGGGTGGATTGAGTTCTAAACAAGCGAATTGGCTAAGTCAAAATGTAATATCATTGGGGCACATGGGAATGAACTGGGCAATGTGAACGGTCCAAACATTTTGGACCCAAACTGTACAAAAAGTAAAGCTGCGTCGAAAAAACTTCGCAAAAGAAGTTTCTTAGAAGGAAATTCAAAGAAATCGAAGGGTCGTAAAAAGGTGCCTGCCTTTGCTAATCATAGTTGATGTTTTCTTTCATTTTGTTTTGATTCAATATGCATTTGACACTTTTGACAACTTTCTTATGAATTTCCTCATGTACAGGTAGCTATGAAGTCCAGAGTTTCGAGAACCTATAGTAGATGTTGAAGAGGTAGAAGTTTGTAACATATCTTCTCAAGCACCACAAACTGTTGGGACGCAAGAGAGTGTTGAACTAATATAAAGTTTGTAAATGGTGAAAAATTGCAATTTTTTTTTTTTTTGGCAATTTGGTAGGTACAATAGCAAAAGTTATTTTTTTGCATTTTGGGATGGAAGTAGATGATTTTTTTGTATTCATACCATCCTTGGGAAGTCTGTATTTTTTGTACTTGAAGCAGTCGTGCGAGACTTTTGTACGTATTTGTTGTATTTAGAGTAGTCCTACAACTTTTTTGTATTATGGTAGTTATAATAGTGTATATTTACGTAGTTATAATGGTGTATATTTACATGGTTCTAGATGATGAACATAAGCTAATGGCATTTACAGGTTCCAGGTATATAGTTGAGTTCAATTACTATATACTGACCCCAACATGGGAGGGGATATGCATGCTCATACATGTTGACCCCAAATTACATTAGTTAAAAGCATGCAAATGTGTTGGCAATAATGGTACTAACAAATCTGTAAATGCCATCAGCTCCTACAATATTGCCTCGAAAAGTAGAACAGGGTGTAGATTATGCAAAAATAACATTAATTCCATAATTGAATACATAGTCGAAAAATGACAAAACTAGTTATTCCATAAGTTTACATTACATAACTAAAACATAATATAACATGATTGGATTACACAAGTTTTTCAACCATAAACAACCCAGCTATTCCATTCGCTTTTCCTTTCCCTTTCCAGCATCTTCTGATTTCCCTTTTCCCTTTCGGACAGTTATGTTGAATGAAATCTCGATATCATCTTCTTTGATCTTCAATTTTGCCAAACTTTTGAACATATAAGATAAGTCTTGAACGGGTGCTATAGCTTGATTGTCACCGCAATCACCACTCGACTAGCCTTCCATTTCTACGACTTTCGTCTTCCACTCAAAATATCCACAATCTTCAGTACAACACATGAATAATCGGCCTATATTTTTTGTATTCTTCTCCACCTCCATTAGCTTCACAATTCCCTAAACACAATTTGGGCATCGTTATTTATTTGGACATACAGGCAATCGATGTCTACTCTGTCTGTAGCTGTGACAAACACCCCTTTTTTCTCGCCATTTATCAACACAATTGCAGCAACGATAACTTTATAGTCACAATTCAAAATACATACTGTAATGCTACCAGTTAATATAAAATGTAAACAAAGCTAATAAATTCCAAATTTCGAATTCCTGTAATAAATTCCAAATGTAAAATTCACACTGTAATGCTCCCAATTCAAAATACACACTATAAAACAACATTGCAATCCGGTATTCAAGATACACACACTGTAATACACTCCCAATTCCGAAAATTTCTCAAATTCCTAGTGCACACAAGTCTGCTGATAAACTAAAGGAAAAAACCCCCAATATCGGTTGGTTACCTATCCTACACAAATTTAACCCAACACAGCAATTACAAGATTAAAATACTAATTTGGAGCCTAATTATCATTGAAAGGTTGTTCTCTTTGAGTTGAATTTCCTATATATTTAAAGCAATTTACCCTACTGAGTTCCTTTCAAAATCAAGCAAAAAATGGGGGGAAAAATCCTAATTTTGTACATGCGACAGAATACGTTTGTTGACAGAAAACTAAGCTTTAACTTCCTCTAAAATCAAACCCTTACCTTATATCAGTCAAGCCGAGCTCGACGTCGAAGATTTAGATGACAGAAAGTTGAGCTTCAGATCTGGGTTCCACTCATTTCCTTCAGGAAAATGTTTTCCACGCGAATCACTCGCCCCAAACGAAAATGTCGTACTCCACTTCACATTTTCTCCCCGTAGGTCGTCGATTCTCCAATAGGTCGTCGGATTTGTTGGTGGAGTACAAATTTGTTGGAGAAGTTCGATCCACTTCGTCTTGTGAGCATTTCAAATGAAAAGGGGCAGAACCCTTGTGTAATAATGAAAGGTTGTTTGAGTAATATACGAAGGGCGATTTTGGAAATATATAGCAGTGTTTCAAATGTCACGAGAAATTGGATTCAAATTTGCCAGCTCACCATTATGGACATGGTTATGTAATATCTAATGTACGTTCAGCATTTTCCATAGTCTATAGACAAAAATCAACGTGACGGGTGGAAAATTCTACATGACGAAGTTAAAAAATTAACAACGAATTTTAGTAACCCCCCTTTAGTTTACATCATATTTTGAAAAATAAAGTGATATTAAAAATTTAATAATTAATAGATAAACACCGAATGACGACTTTCCTCGTCTCGCTTTCACCCTGTCATTGCCACGGCTCTCAAAAGTTACCATGGGGTTTGGATGGTAATGACATGTACCATTCTCAGGGGTGTAAATGAATCAAATTTAGCTCGCTCGCGAACTGAAGATGCCTGAGCAAAACAAGGTTCGAGCTTTTTTTACTCGAGCAAAGCTAAAGTTTGATCAAAAAATTGAAGCTTTATCAAGTCGAGCTGAGCCAACTCAAATTTTTTGTTTTTATATTTTTTAAAGATAAGTGCCAAGCAACTGTTGCTTGAAGCAAGCTGCTTCAGGCAAGCAAATGCTTGCCAGCCTGCTTATAGCTAGGCAAGGGATACGGGTCAACTCGGGCTCTAATCGTCATTCGAAAATGAAATTGAGCCACAAGTCAAGCTAACTCGGACTTTACGGATCGAATCGCGGACCGTTCGAGCAAATGAACCAATCGATCTCCCTAATCGTTCTATTAGCATATTTGTTCTATTTTTATGTACAAGTAGCATAAATAAACCTAACCTAAAAGGCATATCAAAGAATAATAATATTTCAATTATAAGTCTTTTCCGATGAGTTGCTTAATTTAATTGTCCATTAAACTTGTAAGAATTTTGCTAGCGATAAGTCTCGGTTGATAACCTCCTCATAGGAGAGGGCTCACAATTTTTTTTAGTGGAAATTACACTAAATGTCAAGTTTTGGGTTTATATTTACAAAAATGTCATTTTTTAAAAGAGATTACGAAATTGTCATTTTTGAAGATTTTTGGACATCTCTGCCCCTCTTAAAAATTTCAATACCTTGTATATCCTTCATTAATGAGACATGATTAGATGAGAAATTTGAATACCAAATTAGCCTTTCTCTCTTTCATTATTGTTCCTCACATTCTCTCTCTCTCCCCATTCGGTTTTCCCATCATTTGACGGTCAGAGGAAGTCCGGCAGCTGCTGAGCACCTTCGGCGTGATTAAACGTCAAGCTGCTACCACGAAGTCACCGACGCTGAGCCTCCACCCTCAGCGACTACTGTCACTCTAAACCTCTCTCTCTCGCTCTCTCTCTTTGTTTTTTTTTTTTTACTTCCTGTTTTATTGCCATTACATTAGGCTAATTTAAGATTTTATTTTTACAGAGTGATTTATTGAATTTTGAAAGATTTAACTCTGGCAGCTGCTGAGCACGGTAGTCTCAGCACCTCCGACGTGATTAAACGTCGAGCTTTGTCCAGGCTTATGAGTTGAACCTGCTGCCACCAAGTCGCCGACGCTGAGCCTCCACCCTCGGCTACTGTCACTGTAAACCCGTCTCTCTCTCTCTCTGTTTGTAATTTTTTTTAGTTCCTTTTTTTTTTGCCATTACGTTAGGGTAATTTATGATTTTGTTTTACATTAGGGTAATTTATGATTTTCTTTGACAGAGTGATTCAAATGATAGTTTAGTAGTTTGCGTAATTGTCAGTTTCCTGTATTTGAGTTTCCTGCACCTATGATGACTGATCGAACCCAACGTGTCTTTTTCAAGTAGTATTATGTAGTTTTAGATAATAAGTTTCAGTTATATTACCAAGAGAGTGATTGCTAAAACCACTTTGGTTATGGGTGGGTGAAGTTTGCTGCTTCATATGAGAATGCAACGAGAGACCAGCTTTCTTTGCATATGCATTTCGAAGAACTGCCCCTCCTAAAGAAAGTCTCTTATCGGCCACACCTCCTGTTGAAGGTCTAGAATTCTTCTTCCCACTGTGTGATGGACTCGGTTTTGATCCAAAAAGTGCTTCCTTCTCTGCTATAAACTGTCATTGAAGCTTCTTCTGGTCCTACTATGCACATTCATGTTTATAACATTTAGTTGCAGTAACTCAAAACTAAATCCAACATCAATATTTGTTCAAATAGTAAGGATACCATCTGCCTTTGACGTTCTTGATCTTTCTGCTGCCAACAAATTTAAGAAACCGAAACATTATATAGCAGTTAGTACTATGTCACTTGTACTTCAATTATATAGCAGTTAGTACTATGTCACTTGTACTTCAATTTCAGTTAAAAATCTGAAGATTTTTATTTTTTTACCAATAGCTCTTCAGAAGTTGAAGCTTCCGGTAAAATTCAATGAAGGCCCGTCTCAACTTTTCTTCTGCTTTTCGTAGTTCATCCTTGCTGAATGATAGATCAGATTTTGAACTCATGATGACATTTTTCAGAGTCGAAACTGGGGTGTCTGGTTCCACATTGATCTTTACATGATCCAAAACTTGTAATGAAGGAGGCCTAAAACCATTTGAAGCCTTTTTTTTCTATCTTCATTTCATCTTCATAAGCCCCCATCTCAATTTCTTGAATTACATCCATATGCAATCCTCCTTAAAAGAAAGAAGAGTTTGAGAATGGAAAATGTTTGTTACGATACTGTATATCTAAAAATAATAAGCACCTAAAGCAATGCATTGTTTTTGTTCATTTTAAACAAGACTCAATTTCTATATATATCATCAACTGATTATGCTATCTCACTTCGAGAAATTTGAATATGAATTCTTGATGCCATTTAAACTCTTACTATGACTAATTTACACTCTGATTGCCTTACCTTGCTTAGTTCCATTCACAGTTGCAATAACTGTTGCTGGGGATGAACCAAGAATCAGCCATAATAGATAAGATGGTTCATGAAAGTATCACAGCAAGGTTCCAAATTCAAGTCTTGTCTTTACCCACTTATACTACACCTTTTGATGAAAAATTCATCTATCTTGTACATGAGAGGCGTCTTGAATACTAAAATTAAATTAATAAACACATTCCTCTTTAACAACTGAAACTGTTAAAAGAAGTGATTCAATATACATAGGTTGCCTAAAGAAAAGACAAATATCGAACAAACATACAAATATAAACCAACATATAAGGGCTTATACTATTTCTCTTAATAAGTTTGCTCTTTGAAGATGAAATCTTCTTAATGAGATCAGTTTGTCAAGTAAGGTACTTCTAGCAAGAGAAATGCTTGCACCATCATACAAGAACTGAAAACCTCTTTCTTTCTCCCAAGCTTTCAATTTAGGCTTCAATGTTTCCACCATCTCTATGAAACCAACCAAACCAAAGTTACTAAGTTCATCTATTCAAACACATACAGAAATGAGAGAAAAGTGATGTTGCTCCATAAGAATACCAAATAAATTATCAAAGGTTATCTTTCCCCGAATCTCAAAATGAAAAAGAAATTATTTTCTCATGTTCATCATACACGTTAACCCGTGATCTTACCTCCATGATATTCTGATGAGAGAGAAACTTAATGGCATCAACAAATATTTATTTTAAAACCAGATGCTCTACTGTTCATTGACCCTCTGTTTCAAAGAAATCAAATTAACTCCTCGCGCCATATTACTAAATTTAACATCCGGAGTCTAAGTAAAGAAGATTCCAATCTCTAGAACCTGGCATTGTTTTATTGGTTATTTGGGTCTCTCAGAATTAGAAATTTAATAAACCGGAGGCAATTGGCAAAGCTGTTCATATACCATTAAATACCATATACAACATATGGCTCCCCCAACACATTAAATATATTTCCCACCTCACCACAATTATATTAAAAACTGAGATATGTACCTGGAATTTTGGTAATAAGAGCTAGAGCTTTCTCAGCACGCTTTAGCATAAGATGGGTACCTCTCCCAGCATTATAACGATTTTCATCGTAAATTAGGATCATTTTAGATAGCGAGTAAGAGAGATGAAAATAGATAAAAACAGTAGTACAAGTCATTTCACTTGAACAACATACATCCCAAGCTATTATACTCCTCCAGCCAGCACTCCTCTTCACAAGCAGCCAACCATTTTTAAAGTTTTTCAAGTACATCTTTTCTACTAAAAGCTTCTTCTTTAACCTTGAAAATATGAATCTCCAGTTGTTCCAGTAGGGAAGAAGTATGTTTTGGGTTAGTAACAACTACTTTATTGACCAGTAACTGTTCTTACTAATTTTGTACTATAAAATAATTTGCTTGTTAGATTTAATGTGGAATAAGCTTGTGGTTTAGAAATATGCATTACAAATTGTATGGGTTTTTAAGGAAACATATGCAACTTT
Organism: Olea europaea var. sylvestris; assembly: GCF_002742605.1. NCBI lineage: Eukaryota > Viridiplantae > Streptophyta > Magnoliopsida > Lamiales > Oleaceae > Olea > Olea europaea. The sequence continues at coordinate 4,737,898 of NC_036258.1, read as the reverse complement.
AGCAAGTTTGAGGGGGGTTATACGGTATAAATACGACAAGCACAGGGTTTTAAATTTCTACATATTAGCCGTAAACAGCTCATTCCATTGGTTCAAAGATTGGTCTTTTCTTTGCAGTTGCAGTTATTTTTTGTTTTGTATGATCAAAATATGTTAAGAACCAGGAACATATTCAAAACAGGATTTCCCGACAGTTCATCTATCCATAGTTGTTTCTCAACTGTCGTACCCGACAGTTATCCTCTGTAATTCTCGACAGATGAACCGTCGACGGATAAAATGTCGGGACCGACAGTTCAGTTCCTGCCTGCCTAGGGCCTACTAGTAGAAAATGATATTTCTATGTGATATGTGTTCAGATATCAGTATTCCTTTTATTTTTTGCATGCAACAATTTCTGATGTGGAAATCATGTTTGATGTGGGAATATCTTCCGTTTCAATGCTGGGAGGAAGTTTATATTGTGGTCTGACGCAATTTTTTCTTATTTTGTCTTTGTAGACATGGATTTCGAGCCTCTTGTTCCAGAGAATGCACGCTTGCAGGGCCACGTATCACAGAGAAACAATCTACGGTATATAAAAATAGTACTGGAACATTTTGACGAGCTACAGCGGGAAGAGTTTCGCAACTCATGCCTTGGGTTCTTGTTCGAGGTTCAAGATCTCCAGTTCTCTGCCCAATTAATCCAACAACTCGTATTCTGCTGTATACAAACAAAGAAGCGGCACGAACTGTGGTTTAATTTGCAAGGCCGTCTCGCTAGGTTCGGAATTCAAGAGTATGCCCTTGTGACTGGATTAAGGTGTGGTCTTCTCCCGAATGATAATGTCATGGACCGAGTTCTTGAGAAGAAGAGATTGAAGGACAAATACTTTAAACATGTGGACAAGATTTCTTGCGCCCAACTCGAGCAGACATTTCTTCGATCGTCAACGCCTCGAGCCGATTGGTACAAGCTTGGCCTCGCTTTGATCATCGAATGAGTCTTCAATGCTCCGGATAACAACGTTGGTATCGATATGGAGATGTTGTCAATCGTCGACGATCTAGACTTGTTCTTTTCGTATCCTTGGGGTAGAATCTCATATAGACGGCTGATAAAGGGCTTTCGGGGTCGTTGGGCAAGAAAATTTTTGGATGCGACGAAGAAGAAGGAGAAGGCGGTTAGCTACACGGTCCACGGGTTTCCCATTACCATACGGGTATCTTTATTTTACCTACTAATTATTTCAATGCAAATGTATTTCGTGGTTGGTTTCGTTCTGAACTCACATTCCTTTTTTACTCTAACAGATATGGGCGTTCGAGGCGGGGCCTGAAATTGGTGATCGCTTCGGTGAGCGTCTTGGGGAACGTTCCCCACGGCTTCTCGACTGGACATCAACAAAACAGCCGCAGTAGCGTACGTACGACGCTTTCTTCAAGAATGTACAGGTAAAAAATTATGTTACTTCTACGATCTCATACCTTCCATTCGTCATTGTAGCATGTGGTTATTTCGTAACGAATATGTTCATGTTGTAGCTACACGTGTACGCGACACTGCGGCCCACCGAGACTGAGCGTAGGCAACCTCATATCGCAACTCTTGTGCTGCTCAATGATGATCCTGTCCCTGTGTTGGATGACCTTGCTAGGGACAGTGTTGCTCCGTAATTCCAAGCAGAGCGTATAGGCACCAGCGAGGGTGATACTTCTGAGGAGGCCCATGACCGTGGGGGGACCAGTAGTTGTGAGGAGGAGTCAGGAGCCGATAAGAGCGGAGAGGACGAAGGTGGGGACTCGGAGGAGGACGACAGTGAGGATAGTGACAGTGATCGAGTTGGACGAAGTGGACAGACGGGGACTTCCCCCCCCCCCCACCAGCATAGAGCTACTTCTCCCATGGCACCGTCCACCTCTCATGTACGACCTACTGCAGTGGCTGGATCAAGCCTCACAGCAGACGATGTTCAGGGCATGTTGCTAGATCAAAGAATTCTGTTCGAAATGCGGCTCTGCACTATGAAGCTCGAACTCATGCAGCACATGTCCGATGAATTTAAAAAATTGAAGGACTTTATATCCACCATCGTCCCAGCATCCGGCTCTACAACCACTGCATGTGCGATTGATGTGGACCCCGAGCCCAGACAATCAGGTACTTCACCGTATGCGTACTACAGTTCTTTATGACAATGTTCACTTTATCCCTGCTCACTAACATGTTCTGTATGACAATTGTTCATTCACTGTAGACTATGGAGGCTTTGCAGGCCACCACCCGTCGCCTGACGGTATCGACGAAGACATGGGGATTGACAGGCAAGAAGGGGATGGTATGTGCATTAATGAAGAACACATGGAGCCATGCCTGGACGAGCAGGATATGCCACTGGCCACTGGAACCGAAAGTCTGCAAGGTACGTCGGTTACTTTTGAGCAAATTGATTAATTATCATTTCATGTGTTTCGGAAGTTTTGAAAATTGTTAAAATTCACTTTCCATTCACTGTTTCGTTGTTGTTCTGAATAGACATAGCGCAAATTCAGTCGTGCCCGGAGGATCGCCCCGTGCCAGAGCCCTCTACAATCGAAGAAGTGCAAGATATTGCATTATTTTTCACTATTTGAACAAATATTATTTCAGGCATTCGATTAGTTTACAATTGTTCATTTATTGTAGTCGAAGGGGCCCACCACCCATCGCCTGGCGACTGTGACAAAGAGCAGGACATGGTGCCTACTGAAACCATAAATCTGCAAGGTATGTGGGTCAGTTATGAGGAAAACTTGTAGATTGTTGTTTCATGTACTTGGCATAATTTGAAAATTCGTACATGTAGTTATACACTGAAAATATTTAATTGTTCATTTCGACAGACACAGTACACATTGACCCATGCCCCGACAATGACCTCGTGCTAGCGCTCGCTGCAGTGGATGAAGTGCAAGGTATTGCCTTAATTTTTGACAATTGAATTTATTTTTCGTTTCATTTGCTTACGTTGTAACTTTCCCAGTTCCCGTCAATGTAGCTAGACCAGGACGGGCAGTTACGACAAATAGACAGTGATCCGCACGACTGCGACGTTCGGCACCTGCTACCAGGACTCCGTACACGAGGGGGAGCACAAAGCTAAAACATTAGTAATTGTGGATAAATTGCCGAACATAGCACGATGACGGGGTTCAGCATGCTTTTGTCTTTTGTTTGATGCAATTTACGTGGTGAAGGATGTTAGTTGCTTCGCGTTACATTGGTGCCTTTTTCATTCATTTTTGTGATTTACATATCAGACAGGGTAGTTGGCAAGCTTGGTGACACTTAGAAGCATTCATCGCATTTTGCAATTCCCGTGGTGAATGCCTTGTCACCGTTTACCGTTGCCGAAATTATTGTAGTGTTACAACTTGTATTAGTTATCCGGCTTTATTATGTTATGTCAATCGTACTTACGGTACTAAGTGCCTTCATTCAATGTTCGTCAACGCTCGTACATTGTATTGCGCAAAAAATTATGTATGCGTACGTTTTACGAATATCCATTTACGAGTAGATAGCGGGCTTGAATGTCGTAGTTGCTTAGTAAACTATAGATTGGATTAAGATGAGGACCCATTAAAAGTGCCAAAGTCATGACTTCCATGGTACAACTAATTGACGAATGAGTTTATGTATATTCCGTTGTCCTTCGTATGTTATTATGTGGGTTAACATGATGAGAGGGTTTTGTGAGAAACTGTACCATTGCAACCATGGTGCAACTAAGAAGCTGGCAAATGAGAAGTAATTTCTTGCAAGCAACCAGATAACATGAATTTTACACATCATTGAAGTATTTTAGTCTCTGCCAATGTCATAGTAATGATGGTACAATGGGGGATAAAGGTACACTTATTATATTAACCATCACACCAATTGCTTTTCAAATTTTTTTAGAGATTGAACTTGGTGGTTGGGTAGATAAATGAAGTAATTTCTTCCTCCTTTCAGGATGATTATAAATACCAGGAGACCATTGTTGCTTACAATCAATTTTGGTGCCAAGGTATTGTGCCACTTTGAACTTACGGACAGATCATTGTGACACTTTCAACGTAGTTGAACAACATTGTGGTAAGAAAGAGCTACTTCTATTTATTCTTCTTAATTTATTCTACAGTTTACCAAAATTTGAAATTTTACGATCTTTACTGCAATGCACGTTTTCGTCAACTGTCGAGAAGGAAGAAAACATCTGTCGGGCCCGACGGTTCAACTAGGCGGGCCATTAAATTTTATAAGTTCCTTGCGTTTCGATAATTGAAAATGGTAGGATTCTCCAATACAAGTGTCTTAGTGTAACATGCTATTGTAGATATTATACGTTTCTGATTTTTTGCAAGTAACAAGTATTTCCAATACATTTATACTATCATAATGAATGCATTACAAGCATTGTCTATCAAATTACATTTCATATGTCATTAAAGCTGTTGTGAGGCTTCCATTTTGAAACAGGTAGTTGATACGAGATAATGGGTTCATCCACCTCTAGCAATGAAACATTCAACTCCAATATGCATCCACCCATACTGGGTTCATCCGCTGAATTTCCCATTGTTTTGTTGTCAGACGATGAGGATGTAAGAGTTGAACAGCATGGTGTCGAGGTCGATGAAGTGTCAAGTGCAGAATCTAAGTCACTGAACAGCGTTCTCGATCAAGTCTTCGAGGTTAGGGGTCCGATCAAGTCACCGTCCGACTCGAATGAGTGGGTGGCTCATGTTCCACCTCCAGAAGTAATTTTCATTAGCTCAGACGAGTCTGATGGGGAAAGTGGGGGAGCTTCTTACATTGTCAAAAGCAGTGCAACTGTGCAATAAATGGCCCTTTTGTAGGAAAATATGTTTAGTATTTTGTGGTATGGATGATTTTGGTCATGTTCTCTGGATACGTGCAGAAACTGCATCTCCATAATAGGCAACCGCAGTAGTGTAGGTTTTCAAGCCGCTGTTGTTCCCAACTATCGAGAATTACAGAGACTATCTGTCGGGAACGACATATGAAATGTCGAGACGTAATGTTGGTGTTTTGTTTGTTCAGTATGGTCTCATGAAAATCAATTTTCCAATTCGACAAACTGTCAGTCGAAGCTAATGAAACTTCTATGATCGGCTAAGTTTATAGTACGAAAAAGGTATTCATCTCATTCGTGATAATGACCAAATTTGCACTGGCATACGATAATAATAACAGATTCATAAAATAAGTTGGGAATGTACAATACATATTTAAATTAAGTTTTTCGGGGATTACATTTGACAACCACTTTTACACATCACGCTTCTTCAAGTGGCTTGTGATACAATAGGGTTCGAACATGTGGTCCGGTTATGACCAAGTCTCCCACATCGAGTGCATTTCCTCAGTTGGGAAGTGAACTCGTATCTAGCTCGCTTACGTCGCGTCGGTGGTCTACCTGGAGGACGACGTACAGTCGGTGGCAAAATATGAGTGCCTAGGATTTCATATGGAACAACCCAATCCACTTCCTGTGTAACGGGATATATGACTTCCATATAGGCACCCCTCCAGTATTCCGATGTATAGTACGGAGAGCATAGATCGTATAATGACTTACTACTCAGGGTAGCACCACGAGTTGCATGAGCACATGGCATACGATTTAGTTGAAACTCACGACATGTGCACGTGTTATCGGAGAAGTCCACTATCTCCGTATTGTTGGATATTCCAACCTGGGTCAAGCTGCTTGTCAACTCATGGGCTCGAAGCCTAGTACCAGCTTCAAATGTTGTTTGTAACTCGTTCTCCATCCTCGACGATAATATAGTACTGCATGCAGTTGCATTGCTTCGACATTTGTAAAACCACCTCTGCATTGTTTTACGAATGTGCTCGACCAAACACGTGATTGGCAACGAATGAGCATGTCTTAGCATTGAGTTCAATGATTCCGCGTTGTTGTTTGTCATAATGTTGTATCGGTCTCCCACGAATAGTGCTCGTGACCAGAATGAAAAACCGGCTTTCTCCAAATACCTGTAACATCTTTCACTCACCCTACGAATCTGTCCCATTAGTCGTTCGAACTTTTCGACCCAATAAGTTGTAGCGGCTCGTTTGAACAGGAGTATTGAACTTGCGTTAAAGTGCCGCCGAATTAGGTTCTTCTCCACATGCCACATACAACAACAATGACGAGACAAAGGAAATAAGTGAGTAATAGCTCTTTCGATACTTCTTTTCCTGTCCGAAACAAATACAAGTTCATCTGAGTCTCCTATAAGATCTTTCAAGTTAGACATAAACCACATCCAATATCGGTTAGTTTCGGAATCCACAATCCCCCACGCTAAGGGATAAATCTGTTTGTTGGCATCTTGGGCAGTTGCCAGTAAAAGTGTACCCTTGTATGGAACTTTCAAGTGACTACCATCAACACGAACAACGGGCCTCAAGTACTGCATGTAACCACGAATGCTTGCACCAAAATCTAGGAAGAAGTAATGGAATCTATCGCGCGAATCAAGTTCGATGTGGGTTACCGTCCCTGGGTTATTCTCACCTAGTACGTGACAGTATGAAGATAGTTTCTGAAAACTGTCCTCCGGTGTCCCATGCAGCATATGTAAAGCGGCCACCTTTCCCCTACGTGCCTTGTTGCAACTTATTTGGACACCGAGCTCACGTTTCATGTCACGTGCAATAGTGCTCGGATCATACGATCGGTTCGGATTATCCAATTTTTCGAAAATATGCTCGACAATTACAGCACTCGTCACATGTCAATGTGCATTACTGCGAAAATCGATGGAACATGTGTGCACATTATTGAATTTACGGATCACAAAGATTGCAGACTGCCTCACAGTAGAAGTACGTAACATCCACTTGCAACTGCGGTCAGCGCATACAACGGTTAACATCTTCATGCTTGACCAGCTCACCCGAAATTGGAACTTGTTTTTCAAAGCATGTGCACGAATTTTTGAGTACAACTCTTTCTTGCTGAAGAATATTTCCTTTTCGGCAAGATCGGATGTAGTCACAGTTCTCATAAATTCATATCCATCAGAATCGTTCGAATGTGACAAAGAGTGCTCGTCCTCGACGTCAACAGAATTAGCAGCCTCTAAACTAGGTGATGGGTTATCCAAGTTCTCATCTAATGGTGCACTCCCGTTATCATACTCATGTGTTTCAAGTGCATAATTGTTTGAGACACTATGCATTCGATTTACCAAATCATGTTCCACATTTTGCAGAACATCTACCGCGGCAAACGAAGGATCTTCAAAATTTGCATTCCTTCCCATGTCAACACTTGGGAGATCAGATTCCAAAACAGTAACGCAGATAGCACTTTCCTTAGGTACTGATACGTACCAATTTAAGTCTTCATTGTCGCATATTTCAGCCGGAGGTATATTCAAGTTAGGGATTTTGAACTTCAATTCAATTTGAGCACGGGGATCAAGAATACCAAGTTTCTCCTTCAACTTTAACATAAGTTCGGCTACGGTAATACTTCTTGGCACCAGAATGGAAGTAGTTTTGTCCCCTCTCCACTTCCATTCGTCATCCGCATGAACAAAATTTCCCCCATGCGACACGACGAATCTCAAATGATTATTCATACTTGAAATGTTGGGATTGCAATGGTAACAATTCGGAATCAATATGTTGGCATTTAATAGCATGAAACTCACACTTCATAATACGTAAATCAGTACAATAACAAAAGTTCAAATCAAGGGTTTGTATCGTTTTGAAATATCCAAATTGAAAGTAATATTCTATAACTCGGCAGTTTTGAAATGTCAGGTTCGACATCTCAAACGTCTAACTCGACGATTTGTAAATGTCGAACTTGACAGTTTAACTGTCGAGAATGTCTGGAAGCAGACGGCAGTAAATTTCTGAGGTTTTTTCAACACATCATATTAAGTGTGGTCATTATTATTCACCTACCAAATGATATAATGAAAATGGCATATTGGCCTTGTCATTAAAGAGACCTTAATGGTGGTAATGGAAGAAATTACTCAATGGTGATAATGGCATTTTATTAAGGATTCAAAAAAATCAAACAAATGAATGCATAATACTTTCAAAGTAATTTCAAATAAATATGCTCATGTTGTATTTAATATGTACAAATACAAAGTTATAAAAGTATATAAATTAATTTGTAATTGCTAACCTCTCAAAGTGGATGTAGAATGCAACACAAATATTTTCTTGATCAATGAAAATGAAGAAGATGGAAAAGAGGTAGGGTTTCTTGTTTTTGTTTCGTTTTCTAATTTATTTGGTAATTTTTTATTAACAAAAATTCATATTAATCAATAAAATACACATTTATCCATGTTTTCTATCAAGTCAATGCTTTTCCTTCACATCAAGCATTTAATGCTACTAGAAATGTGTGATTAAGGGTATTTTGGACTTTGCACCCCAAAAATGTGACATTTTTGCACACAAAAAGTGAAAATGACATTTTTTTTTTAATTTTCATTTTTGGTGACAATTTTGTAAATTGCCCTTTTTTTTATTTATAGTGAATCTATTTCCCATATGTGTGATTGTTTGTTCCGATTATAAATGTACCGCTGATAACACAACTCAAAATGAACAATTTTTATTTATCAAATAACATTATGGCCTATTTTCTTGGTTCTCCCATGGTTTCAGTGGATTGCGTCTACGTCTTACCACCAAATATCAACCAGTCATTTGGATTCTAATTTGATAGCGCCATTCACCATCTCGCTAAAATACCCTGCAATCACTCAGCTCAGATTTTCTTTAATACCTTAATTTTTCTTCAAAATAATGCTTCTCCTCAAGTCCATAAACCCACTTTAGTTCATTTTTCTTGAATAAAAAAAAAAAATGTCCATTTGCGCCACCTTCAACTTCAATAGCCTAACAACTCAGTCAGGGAAAAAAAGACTTTTTACTTCAAATTTCATTAATGAATTCCCTTATACTTTTCCTTCTGGGATTTTATCTGAGCCTTTTAAATTTAGTAAAGAAAGATCTAAATTCAGAACAGTTTTAGCTACCCAGACTGTTGAAACTCCCAAAGTTTCATTCAGAAGTAAGAAACCTAAAGATATTAATGTTTTGGTTGTAGGTTCAACTGGTTATATTGGGAATTTTGTAGTTAAAGAATTAATTTCAAGGGGGTTTAATGTTATTGCCGTTGCAAGAGAAAGAAGTGGGATAAGAGGCAAGAATAGTAAAGAAGAGACTCTGGGATTGTTGAATGGTGCAAATGTTTGCTTTTCGGATGCTACAACGTTGGAATCTTTGGAGAAAAGTGTCGGAAATCTTGGGGTTTCAATCGATGTTGTTGTGTCTTGTCTTGCTAGTAGGAGTGGCGGGGTGAAAGACTCATGGAAGATAGATTATGAGGCCACGAGAAACAGTCTTATTGCTGGTATGAAATTTGGGGCTGCACATTTTGTTTTGTTGTCTGCTATTTGTGTGCAGAAGCCCCTTCTTGAATTTCAGCGTGCGAAATTGAAATTTGAGGCCGAGTTGATAGAAGAAGCTAAACGGGATAAGGGATTTACTTATAGCATTGTTAGGCCGACTGCATTTTTCAAGAGCTTGGCAGGTCAGGTTGAGCTAGTGAAAGATGGAAAACCATATGTGATGTTTGGGGACGGAAAACTATGTGCTTGTAAGCCAATTAGTGAGCTGGACTTGGCTTCGTTTATTGCAGATTGTGTGTTGAGTGAAGATAAGATAAACCAGATTTTGCCAATTGGAGGACCCGGGGCAGCATTGACGCCATTGGAGCAAGGGGAAATGTTGTTTAAACTTTTAGGAAAAGAACCTTATTTCATCAAAGTACCAATCCAAATAATGGACTTTGCCATTGGAGTTCTTGATTTCCTTGTGAAGATATTTCCTTCACTGGAAGATGCAGCGGAGTTTGGGAAGATTGGAAGGTATTACGCAGCCGAAAGTATGCTGGTTTGGGATCACGATACTGGAGAATATGATGCTGAGAGAACTCCGAGTTATGGGAAGGACACATTGGAAGAATTCTTTAAAAGAGTACTTGAAGAAGGAATGGCTGGTCAGGAGTTAGGGGAGCAAACAATTTTCTAAATCTACCATTTGTTGAAAGTTTATGTAGAATTCCAAACTCAATCAGCCATTTTTTGATACTGAGAATATGTAAAGTACATGGATCCTCATTTTGTACTTGGCCTGTGAGGGATTAAAATTTAAGAGTCTAAAGACGTTTATGTTCTGAAATGCAGATCAACTCAATAATATTTTCTGCCTTTCTTTCTTCCTGTAGTTTAAATTTTTTTCATAGAGGTAGAGACTGTTTGTCGGTGTAATCTTACCATTTACGTCAGTTCAACAATAATTTTAGTATAGTAGCAAAGGATGTCGGTTATGGATATTCTTGAACCCTGTAGTTGATATTCATTCATACATAACTTCTGTTCCTTGAGCGGTGTAGTGTTGAATTGTATCTATGTTTTTGGATGATTTCTTTAATTCCTTTTGATGTACTTTGAATAGAATAACCTGTTGGAAAAATGGGTTGAGTGGCTAAATTTGGCATAAAATTTGAGTGGTACCCGGTTGGTTATTTTGGAAGTTCAAGATTGATATGGGTTCTCCTCTGTGAGAACATCGAAATCATGTATTTACTTATCAAAAATGATGTTCAGGTGAATGGGAAATTAGAGTTCCAAATGTGCCAATTGAAAAAGGAGTTGTGTTGGAGGGAAACCATTTAGGGTAAGCTTTAGATGCAGGTGACAAGAAAAAATTCCTGAGCAAATCCCAAGTTTATTAGGAATCAGGCTAATCTTGTTATGCTGTCAGACTCTAATCATCTTAATCAGAGGCAAACATTACCATCTAGGACTTCAAGTTGTGTTTTGCAAGCACGGGGATATATTTTACAGTTCTCTAGTTCAACCGCCCTTTGTGGCAGCTTCCATGGCGTTTGCAGTAAGGTGTTGTGATTTACACCAGGAAATTATTCCTGGCAAACAGTCATCTTCTTGTCTTAATGTGATTATTCTGGCTTTAAGTTAATTTTATGTAAAGCTAGTGTGTGTGAAATCTTATTTCATTGTAATAGCTTCTAGTTACGTTCTTGAAAGAAAACCGTCCTACAGATCACTTAGCAGTTTTCTTGTTACGTTTTGCTGTAAATTTAAGCATAGATAGACTTGTATTTCTATATAGAAATTAGAAACTATAGAATTCTGTCAGTTTTGTTGCCCAGACAGATGATTTTAGTGGCATTAGTTGACCACTGATTGTATTTTAACTGCAGCCAGCATTTAAGTTTAACTGCGATTAACACTGAATACAGGAACAAAATTCTGCACACACACAGATGCAGCCCACAAGGAGTCGTAACAAATTTTCATAACCTTGATCAACGAACCATTTTCAAGGCAATAGAGTCAGATTTGGACGAATGACCTCACTTTTACAAATAGAAAGGGCTCATGAACAAAAACTATCCGTTTAGGGGTCAAAAACACGTCTTGTTCTTAATTTTCAAGCAAATCTGGGTTATCAACTTTTGACTTATTTTTTGGTCGTGATTATAATTTCCATAAGTTTGGCTTCTTGTGTAAATATCAAATATTGAATAAACACATTAGAGCCTAAATAGTCTCTCTGCCATTTACATTCTAAATTAACTTTAATTTCTTTGAATCAACTAGTACTGGTTGCTTATTTTCTAGTATTTGTGACAAAGTATGTCGTTTTCACGTGCACTTCACAATCACAGAGTATAATCAATTATGTCTTAATTTATAAGTTTTTACCAACTGCACAAATACACAACTATATATGCACACAAGACATACTACTCATAACTATATATGCACACAAGACATAATACTCATAGCCCACTTGATACGAGTAGTGTATCATATACACAGTATTAATTTATAACATTACTTTTTAACTTATTATTCTTCTCTAATCATGTTTAGTACTGTCCAGTCTAACTCAGTAAACATACTATAATGACTTCGACTCATGTTGCTTAAACCCTCTACTTAGGAATTTTCTTAGAGAGGGTATATACTGAGAGTAAAACGAGCAATGCAAGTACAATGGAGCTGATCAAAGAGACGGCAATGGAAGCTCCAAGATATCTGCAGAATTGGTAGTACAGATTACACATTTTTCTCCAGCCACATTGGGAATTACCTTTCAGACCTATGTAAGCAACACCACCTGCAGCTCCACTGGCTGCTGCCACAATGCCTAGCAATAGCTGCAAAATAAACACATACAATACAAGCACTTATCACGATTTGTACTGGTTCTAGGTACCAAACATGTCCTAATTTTTATAATGAAATCTTGACTCATGATTTTTTACTTTTCTAGTCAAATTTACAACATCGAAAATGACAAAATGGGACAAGACTGTTTGAACAGCAACCGAGCTTGAAGAGGGCATATGATAAGTTTATTTTATATACTTATTCAAGACTTTAAAACGATGATATTTAGTTGTTTCTCGGATAAATTATGGTCTTAATTATTGTATTTTGTGTTGAATAGGTAAAATTCAATGATAGTACAAGAAATTGAAAGAAATAAGCAAAAATTGACAAAATTGGATTAAGTGGGCTAAGTTGTAAGAGAACCAAAGTTCGGGGACTAAAAGTGAAAATATTCAAAAGTTGTGTCGGACCTCACAATGAAGATTCAAGAGTTCTTGAAGTCAATTGGATAAATAAAGACATCAAAGGGATGAAATATAATCAAATTATGATCATACATCAAGTTCCAATGGAAGAAATGTATACATCGTTTTTAGACTCGTGTTGAGACCCACTTTTGACATAGCAAATGATCAAATTTGAAAATGATATATAAATCAAAGTTGTAGCTCTTTGAGTTAGCTTTCCACCACATCTTGAATCGCCTCGATTGGATATCGACAGAAATTGTTATGATGAAAAGACTGAGAGTTGTGCAGTGCGATCGAATTGACGACAGTGCCCAGCCGCTATCTCGAGCGCCCAAGTGCTACGATTTTTTTTCTCGAAAGTCAGCCCTTAGGTGCTGCAATCATAGCGTCAAGGCACTGCCATCAGCTCTTAGGCACTACCTAAGTTTGTTCGCAGCGCTTAGGCGCTGCTCTGAGATTGTCTAGGGCACATTTTTAGGTCGTTTTGAAATCCATAAAAACTCTATTTTCTACACAAATAGAAGAGACACCTATAAATACATCTTTCTCACATTTTTGGAGGGATTCTTCGCACATTGAGAAGTAAGATAGCATAATTGAAGAATCAAAAGAGAGGAATTCAAGAGAACAAAACAACTAGTAATTCAAGGATTAAGTATAAATTGGAAGAAGAAGAAGATCTTGGTGCAAGATTGATTTCTTATTCTACATTTTTATTCAAAACCCGTTGATGTCTTCCATAATAACTCCTTGTTTTTCTTTCATTACTATGAGTAGCTAATATGATTTTAGGACGAACAATGTAACTGATTTGAGAACCCTTATTTCTTTTATTTGAGTCATTGTTCATTATAATTATATGTGTGTATTATAATCATATTCTCAATATTTTGAATTTTCTGGCCAATTATTCAATGGTTTAGTGAACAATAATTACGTAAATATGCGGATTCTTGTTTAGACCACATATTAAAATCCTGTAAATTAATACAACGTGAAGAGATATCTATATTAATTACTGCGGTCCTATATGATTCAGAGTATCCTTTCGTATTTGATCCCTTTGAATTCCATATTCGAAGTTGCGATCGAATCGATTCATTAAACTATTATTTCATTTAAATAATGTTGATTCGCATAGAGATATGTAATTGAATTATTTAAATGTACTCAATGAGAACTCGAGAGGGGTAAATTGACTACCGTAGAAGAATTCGACCAAACACTACTTTAGATTTTATAAATCTCGATATTAGAAGTAAAGGTGACCAATGGGTGAAGTCGTTCCGCCCTAATACCCAATTATTATTTCAATTCTCACTCATTTTCTGTTGCACTCACGAATTTCTAAGTAGTTAGAATAAAAACTACTTTTAATCATTATTTTTGTTTATTTTCGTCAAATAGAAGTTAGAAATAATAAATTGAGTATTAAAGTATAGTCCTCGTGGGAATGATAATTCGGACTCAAAAAGTCCACTTTACTACTTGTTACGATCTGTCCACTTGTGGGATAAAATTGACAACAAGTTTTTGACGCCGTTGCCCATGAAAATAAAAGATATACACATCATCAAACTAAGAGAGAAGCTACACGATAGGGAAAATTGTCAAATAGATTTACAGAATGTTAAGTGGTAGAAAGTCATTGAACTTTGCATAAAAACAAATTTAAAACAGTCAATCAAAATCCGTTACATCAGCACCTATGAAGTTTTCTGGTAATTTCCCATGTACAAACAACTTTTCTCTCAAATTAATTTGTTCTAGAGTTTAGAAAAATTTCAAATATTCATGAAAATATATTTTGAATTAAAACCACAATATGTGTACGATTGTTAACAAGTAATAAGGTGTATTTGAATATAAGTATCGTCTCACAGAGATTGAATTAATTCGATTTTAATTATCGTGACCTTAATCGAAACAATAATAACCTAATGTGTTTATTTGTAATGAAATTACAACTGTAATAATCTACTTATGCAATTATGAGTGAATTAACTAAATTAAATTTAAATTAAGCCAAATGAGAGTTGATGTGTTCTAATGAATGACGGGCGCACTAGAATCGCAAATTCTCATATAATAATCATTTTTAACCTTAGTTTTACACTTTGACTATACGGTTGAATTTTGAAAGATCACTATTCCTATTTTATTCAATAATATATCTCAAGTAATGTTAAACCTACTCTCATATATGTGTCGATTATATTTTTATAACGGATGTGAACATATAAGAGTGTATGAATTTTTATGAACACTTAAAAGATTAACATAAAATATAGAGATATATTTCTATTTCCTATCAAATCCTATAATGATTTACACTATGTCGAACATATTTCCCTTCTTTCGAATGCATAAAATAAGCCATAAAATTCATACAATTACTGTGCACAATAATAGTAGAGAAAAGATAATCAATGTCAAATATGTAAAACTAAAAATTAAAAACTCATATTACACGGTTCATCGTTATCCTAGCACAAAGAAACTTAACATGTTGTCAAGAAGAAAAAGAAAGAAATATTGAGTAGACATCACCCAAATTGTGAATCTTGATATTGTGGAATCTCTCTTTATGTTCCTTACCGTCTTCTATGCTCTCTAATGAGTTGTAATACATGGTAAACTATTTTTGGACGGCCCTAAGTCTTTAAAAGACGTCCCAAATATTGTTTTCATAAGAGTTGAAGTTATACAAGGAAACCAAATTTTCCCCCCCGAAAATGTACTATACTATAGCATAGTTCAATCTCTTGTTGTAGCATAGTTCAACCAATTTCAGCCCTGGAAATTCCTATTGCCTACCATGCGATCGCATGGATAAATGTACCTTGCAAAGATCCAATTTTCGCATTTTAGTCCTTGAACTTTGTTTTCTCGTTTTATGATCTCTTTTCTCGCTTCTTCTTTTTCCAATACTTCATTCCTTCACTCAATTGAATTTCAACTCTTTCACATCTTCGTTTCTTCTTCCGAATCATCTTTTGACTATTTATAATTTGGTCCCTAAACTTTGATTTTCTTACATTTTAGTCATTTTCACTTGCTTCTCCTAAATTCCACCATATTCATCAATGTTGTCCTGCAAATTATAATTTATATAGAATTAAGCCTAGTCCAATATATTTTCCCACAATTATTCATGTTTTGTGGCTTAAATAGGTGTATAAAATACACTTATCACCAAACATTGAGGTAAGTACTATAATGAAATTAGCTTTACTACTTGTACATTTTTTTTTCACACATTTTAAATTAAGGGCCAAAATGGATGATCATTTGTCAACAAATATGGAAACAATTTCTGTACAAATAGCTTAATTGATAGTGGAATTTTTATATCCACGTAAAACATATGTTAACATCATGTAGAAGTCTCTAAAATACATATCAACACATATTTTCCCAGTTAAGAGATTGAATGAGTCGGGTCAAGTTAGAAGTTGAGACAAAAGGTGATCCCAGCTGGAGCTTGACATTTGGTCAAGAGTTTAACATTTGAAGTTGACGAAGTTATTGACAAAAATTTTAGTAAATTTTGATAAAATTGATAAAATGTATGATTAAAAAGTTTGACAAAGGTTGTGAATCTCATAAAATGTATGATTAAAATTAAAATTTGACAGTTGAAAAGTTGATAACAATTTAGTAAAATTTTATCATACAAGCACTAAATGAGAAAAGGTTTTAGTAAAGTCAAATGAACTTTATATGATTTTATATCAGGAAAGAGGGGAAAATTTTATCACGCGATTGAGTATTCCCTCTTCTTCTTCTTCTTCTTCTTCTTCTTCTTTCTTCTTCTTCTTCCTCTTCCAAAATGCATAAAAAATAATTTTATTATTTAATCTTAACCAAACAACTTCTAAACCATATATCTTATTTGAGAAAGATAAATGTCAGCAAAACTTTATAATTTTTCCTAGCTAGTAGTAATTTCACGCACTACTAGTGATAAGCAGGATTGCTATTTGCTAAAATTATCTTATTTAAAAGTTTAAATTATTAAAGAGAGACACATATATTCGTTTAATCGTATCTTTAACATATATCTCAAGTCCTTGCTTGTGCAATTCTTGAATATAGGCAGTGAGGGAATCCGAACCCCAAATATTTCTTAGTTATGTTGCAGTGTTGAACTATCTCATTTAAAAAATTTAAAGTATTAGAGATTGTGGTGGAAAACAATGGAGAATAGGAGGATGAAGATGGAAACATAAAATGGAAATTGATTGCAAGACTTGAACACGTTTAAGAACACTGTCCTCAAATAAAATTTGTCTCATCTCCAAATGCTTTTAAAGATTTTCCACAAATAATTTGTAGGATTTTATTAAGCCTATAATGAAGAAAACCAAAGCAGAAGTGTTTCTTTAAAGTGAATTTAATGAAAACTTAAAATAGTTCGAATATGATTTTTTGAAGATTTGGAATTACAAAATGCGGTTTTCTTGTTGTTGATTGTCAATCTCCTGTTTATATATATTCATTCATACACCAAGAAATGATTACAACAATTCATCAAAAGTTGAAATCCATTCACCAAAAGATACCAAAAACAAACTTGAAAATTAGTCTTAACGGCTAGCTTTTAGAATCATGCTATCGCATGGCTTGAGGCATAAAGCCTTAGTTTCTGCAGGTCAAAGCCATGTAATTATATGGCTATTTTGCACATGCGATCGCGAGGACAAAATCGTATTTCCCAAAATGTGTATTCGCTAATTCAATCCACAATTTTGGCCCATGCCTAAGTTCCAATGTATATTTTGAACAATTATAACAATTTCCTACTTGTTCAAAATTTTATCGATCACAAATTCAAACTTAGCAACACTTGTGTGCGTAATGATTAAATATAATTTGAACTATATTCAAGTTAAAAGTGTATTATAAAAATCCTTCATTTCTGTTGACATTTCCATGCAAGCTAGCTGTTATACCCCAAACTAAACTGCTTCGGAACCACTCCCCGAAGCGCCACGTCAACACGACGTGCTGCGAGGCGAATAGTAGATCCACTGAAGCAACCGAAGTGCCCTTGATTTTGAAGCGTTGAGCACTTCGAGGTGCTCCCTTAACAGATCCCTCTGCCGCCACTTTTAGAATGATATCTGTCAGGATCCTCTCTGTCTTTAAGGATTAATTGATGTGACATCTCCATAGATCTAATTGATGTGACGTATCAACTTTATGTTAACTCAACTTAGAAGAACTAATTGCCCGCTCATTCTAGACGCAGCTGATTGACGCCTATGAGCAGACACCTCACACCTCAGATGCATACATGTGTTTCACATCCAACGGTGCTCTACGTCTATAAATACCTAAGATTTGGCAAGAGACAATGGTAATAAAACTCTTACAACTTAGCTCTCCATACTAAGACATATATATTCTCCTCGTTACTCTCTTGCATAACTCGAGCATTGTTCTGATAACTCAACACTGACTTGACCGTCGGAGTGTATGCGGTCGCCACCACCTCTGCTGGTTCCGACCCTGTATTTCTGACCGTTCATTGTTGTGCTCAGGGAGGATTACGTGGAGTGGCTACCCGTTGGCCACATGGAGAGTCCAATTTGCGAGGTCAACAGATTGACACCGTCTGTGGGAAAATTTCCCGTCCAAAAGTTCTACCTTTTCCACCGGAAAAGTCACTGGCAAACCATCGACTTACCCTGAAAAGGACACGTTCTTGAAAAAGAACAAAGTCAACTTACAATCAAAGTTCTTAACACCCTTGAAAAGGTAGACAAGATAAGTTATAGTAATGAAGATGCAAATTTTGAAAGGCAAAAGGATGCCTCTGAAGAAGAGGTGATTCGGACCAATGTCATAAATCGAAGACCCCATCATCGGCGTCAACGAGGCAACAAGGACAGCAGCGCTCACTGAAGAAATGACTCAAATAGCTGCAGGCATGAGGGACATTGCAGCTCAGAATGTGGCGATGCGTGAATTCTTCATGCAGGCCTGAGGTCATCAGGGCTTTCAGATGCCTTAAGGATCTTATCTAGCTCAAGAAATTCCTGCATCTCATGGCCGAGGCCATTCGAGCTAGCACCAGAAACACCCCCTTGAAAGAGAAGTGGGTGTAAATGTCACGTCCTACGTATAGGGGAGCCAACCAGTAGAACCACCGCTAGGAGAGAACTTCTCACCAGAATACGAGCCACAAATGTCTGTCAGTGTTTTCGACCGAATAGAGCAGAACCCTAGCAATAGGGTCCGCTCCATGCAGAGATCAGCTCGATAAGAGCAAGAACAAGAACAAACACCTCCTCCGCCTAGTAATAGGCGGGAAATGAGAAATCTAGTGGATTGGGGTAGTCGGGGGAGGGCGCCTCCACCTCTCCAAAATGTATCAGAGGGGGAAGGCTCTAAAGGATCATGTCGCTCCTACGAAATTGATGACGATAATGACAGCCTCCCCTTCTCCAGAGAAATTCAAAACTTCCCAATGCCTGCAAACTTCATGCCCCCTAAAATTTAAAAGTATGAAGGAAAGGAGGACCCACAAAAACACCTAACTAAGTACATGACACAGATGAGCCTCAGAGGAGCCTCGTCGGCATTGAAATGTAGGGCCTTCCATCTAACCCTCATCGGAGCTGCTGAGGTGTGGTACAACAGGTTACCATCTCTGAGCATCAGAAGTTGTCCAGACATGAAGAATGCATTTCTGAACCAATACCTTTCACGAAGGGAAGGAGAAGCCTCAGTGCAACGCCTACAACATATGAGGCAAGCTCCTGAAAAGACACTGAAAAGCTATCTCGCCAGATTCACTGATGAAATCACATACTGTGAGCAAGTCACTGGTAGAGAGGCCCTTTCAGCCTTGAAAAGTGGCCTCAACATGAACACTTTGTTCTGGAGGGATGTACGCAGCAAGAATCCCACCACCTATAACGGACTGGTTGAGATGATGAGGGTGGAAATCGTCAATGAAGAGATGATTAACCACTGAAGTTGTGCAGCTCAGGGACTTTCCCTGCCTCAGAGGCAGATGGGTCAATGACCAGTGACACACCTCGCCCCTTAGTAATGGACCCAGGCCGGTCACACAGTAGCCCCCACATTTGGATAGACATTGGCTTCAGCCACTCTGAATGCAATGCCAGTGCTGGCATATGGAAATACTCCTGTCGAAGCAGGACCATCTGGGAGAACAAGCAACCAACACAAAAAGAAGGGACAGGCAAACTGGAGGGGACGAAGTACTACACATTCCACCAACTCTATGGCCATGGCATCAGCCAATGTAGAAATGCGCCTCAACCATCAAACCGAAGTAACTCGCTCTCCTCCAGGAGAGACCATCATCATGAACGCTCCCGCAGGTCCACCTCTCCAAATCGAGAGTCGAGGCTACAATGGGATCAATCACCTCAAAGGAGGGAGACGAGAGATAGATCTTGGGAAAAATCCAGGCAAAGGAATCAGGCACCAGCCATCGGAAGTGATATTATCCGAGAAATTGATACGATCATTGAGGGACCCCATATTGGGGGCAACACCTGGAATGCTCAAAGGAACTACACAAGGGAAGCAAAAGATCCACCAATGATTTACTTACATTGTCAATTAGACCCAAGAGGCCAACAGGATGGCCCCAATCACTTTCTCTCATGAAGATGCATAAGGAGTTCACCACTCCCATTGTGATGCATTAGTGGTAAGAGCCGTAGTGGCTTGAAACGGACTCAAGCGCATGCTCGTCGATAATGGCAGCTCGGTGAACATGCTGTTCGGATCCACCTTTGATAAAATGCAGATTGAACATGGGTTGATCCCCATGACTGACCCGCTATTTGGATTCACTGGCAACGGCATCGTCCCATGAGGTGAATTACTCTACCTGTCAAGATGGGATCAGTCCCCCTATTGGCCCATCACTTTATGGAGTTCCTGGTGGTAGACCACAGACCAGCTTACCATGGAGTTTTGGGCCGACCTGCCTTGAAAGATCTTTGGGCAGTCACCTTCATCCATTACTTGTGTATGAAGTTCCCAACTAAGCATGAGATTGCTACAGTTCGAGGCGACCAGATGGGATCAAGAGCATGGTACCTCAACTCTTTGCGAAAATCTGAACCCCGCACTATTAATGTCATTATAACAGAGGTCGCCAACGAAGCCAACATGGACATAGAAATGCTCGACGTCCCTGAACAAGGGCATACCTCCAAACAGGATGAAGACGTCGACATGGTATAGGCCCCTAAAGGAGGGCACCCTCTTGATGAATTGGATCCTCGAATCATCGAGTCTGAACCAAATGCAACCACAATGGAAGAGTTGGAAACTTTTCCTACCAACCTTGAAGACCCCACTCAAGTCTTGCGGATTGGGAAAGCACTATCCCCGAAGTGAAAGAAGAAATGATGAACTTCCTGAAAAGGAATCTGGATATCTTCACCCGGAAGCACAAAGACATGGTGGGAATAGACCCAAGGATCAGTTGCCACCACCTTAACATCAACTCCTCCTGCGCCCCGCATCGACATAAAAGGATAGCCCTCAACTCAAAGCGATACAAAGCGCTCAAAGAAGAGGTCAACAAACTAAGCCACAGGGGCTTCATCAGAGAAGCCATCTATTCGAAATGGATATCCAACCCGGTCCTCGTGAAGAAACCTAACGAAAAATGGAGGGTATGTGTAGACTTCACAAATTTGAACAAGGCATGCCCTAAGGATAGCTTCCCTCTCCTAAGGATAGACCAACTAGTGGACTCCACTGCTAGACATGAGCTCTTGAGCTTCATGGATACATACTCAGGATAAAACTAGATATTCATGTTTCGACCCGATGAGGAATCTACCTCGTTCATCACGGACAAAGGATTATATTGCTATAAGGTGATGCCTTTCGGATTGAAAAATGTCGGAGCTACATATCAGAGATTGGTCAATATGATGTTTGCCGAGCTCATTGGCAAAACTATGGAAATCTACGTGGACAACATGCTAGTTAAAAGCCTCTAGGCGAGAGAACACGTAAGTTACCTCGACCATACCTTTCAGATTCTTAGAAAGTATAAAATGAAATTGAACCCTCTCAAGTGCACCTTCGGATTAGTTTCGGGTCAATTTCTAGGATATATTGTGAACCAAAGAGGAATTGAGGCAAATCTGGAAAAGATAAGGGTCTTACTAGAAATGAGGTCACCTCAAAAGCCAAAGGAGGTCCAAAACCTCAATGGTCGGATAGCCGCACTCAGCCGCTTCATCTCCAGGGCCACTGACAATAGCCTACCCTTCTTCAAAGTCTTGAAGCAAGGAAAGAAGTTCCAATGGACAGATGAGTGCGAGGAAGCCTTCCAAGCGCTAAAGAAGCACTTAGAAGAGGTACCCCTGCTTCCAAACCTGAACCACAAGAACCATTGCTGCTGTACTTAGAAGTGTCAGATGAGGCTGTCAGCGCAGTCCTTTTCAGAGAAGAAAACACTAATCAATTGTCGATGTACTATATTAGTAAGGCACTACTCCCAGCAGAGATACGTTACCCAAATGTGGAGAAGCTTGCACTCTCCCTTGTTACAACATCAAGGAAATTGAGGCAGTACTTTTAGGCCTATTTTATTGAAGTTCTCACCAACTTCCCCTTGAAACAAGTATTGCAGAGAACAGACACTTCAGACCGATTGCTAAAATGGGCAATTTAGTTCAGCGAGTTTGACCTACTATTCCGACCCCGAAACGTTATCAAGGGCCTAGCCCTCACAGATTTTGTGGTTGAGTTTGCCAAAGCCCCAGAAATGGACGTGAGAATGGAACCAGCAGAACCCCCAACATGGATCCTACTTGTGGATGGATCGTCAGGAGAGACTGGCTCTGGAGCAGGAGTCTTTTTGGAAAGCCTAGAGAGCCATAAGCTAAACTGAACAGTCAAGTTCGGCTTCAAAGCCTTGAACAACACTACGAAATATGAGGCCCTCCTAGCAGGCCTTAGACTAGTGAAAGAGATGCAAGTCAAAAGGCTCCTAGCAAGTAGCGACTCGCAGTTTGTGGTGAGTCAGGTCAACGGAAAGTTTGCAGCCAAAGACAGTGGCATGGCTGTGTATTTGAAATTGGTTTTGAACCTAGTCCCTTACTTTGAAAGATTCGAACTGGTTCAAGTCCCACGCCTCTAAAATACACACGCTGATGCCCTGTCCAAGCTGGCCAGCAGTAGGGATTCAGAACTACTAAAAATTTTCCCAATTGAGTGCCTACCGAAGCCCTCCATCTTTGGAGGTGAAGAGGTACTATAGATTGAATTCACCCCACTTTGGATGCAACCCATCGTAGCCTATCTCAAAAATCAATCACCGCCAGCCTCGAAAAGCGAGGCAAAGAAATTGAAAAGAAGGGCTGTTCACTTTGTCCTTCAGAATGATGTGCTCTACAAAAGGGGCTTCGCCTCGCCATTACTCCAATGCATGGGAGGGGAAGAAGTCATGTATATACTTGAGGAAATCCATGAGGGTGTTTGCGGTAACCACTCTGGAGGAACGGCTCTAGCACACAAAGTATTACGACAAAGCTACTTCTAGCCGACCCTGAAAAGTGACTCTTGCCAGTTTGTTAAAAAATGTGACAAGTGCCACGCTTCTCAAACATTCAAAGGCAGCCTTCTTAAAGCCTCTCTGTGGTCACCAGCCCGTGGAAGTTCACCAAGTGGGGCATCGACTTTATTCGCCCGCTCCCAAAAGGAAGAGAATGTGCTACCTTTTTCATTGTTGCCATAGACTACTTCACCAAGTGGGTTGAGGCTGAACTCTAGCAAAGATCACCGAGGCGAATACCACAAAATTCGTTTAGAAAAACATCATTTGTAGGTTTGACATTCTCCAGTCCTTAGTGTCTGACAATGGAAGGCAATTCGATAACTCAACATAAAAAATGACTTCTCAACGCCTCATCACTTCATCACCTTCAAGCAAATGGACAAGTTGAGGCAGTGAACAAAACTATTAAGCATACCTTGAAAAGAAAGCTTGACGCCTCGAAAGGGGCATGGGTCGATGAGCTTTCCCCTGTCCTCTGGGTCATTCGCACAACTAGCCGAACCTTAACAGGAGAAACACCCTTCTCCATGACTTACGGATCCAAAGCCATGAGTTCGATCGAGGTGAGAGTCCTTTCTCATCGTCGAATGCATTTCAATGAGATTAACAATGATGAAACTCGAGTGTACGAACTTCACCTCCTTGAATAAAGGAGAGATTCCTCCCAAATAACATTGGCTAAGTATCAAAGAAAGATGACCCGTTATTACAACTCCAAGGTTAGAAACTGAACTCTTCATCTGGGAGACCTCGTCCTCAAAAGGGTCTTCCAATCATCAAAGTCAACTAGGTCCGGAGTGTTTAAACCGAACTGGGAAAGTCCCCATCACATCCGCAAGGAGTCCCGACCTGACACTTATGAAATCGAAGACATCGCAGGGAAGGTGCTGCCTCATCAGTGGAACATTGAACATTCGAGGAAGTACTATAAGTGAAAAGTGTACGCTCTGATCCGATCTCCATTTTGTCCAGTCTATTGTAACATTCCTATCTTACTAGGTCTTGAAACTGTCTTAGTAAAAGATAATGTTGTAAGTTATAATACCTTAGTTCCCCATTACGTTCTGTGGATTATTCAATTGGTGCCTCAATTAATCAGTATTATATATGGATCAATTCTTGTCATCGACTAGTTATTGTTGGTAAGTGATGCTTTATTCCTTTTAAGTGTTCGTTACTCATCAAGATACAAATAGTTCAACATAAAAGTAAGGGGAAAGAAGCAACAACACTAGCAAAAAATTACATTTCATTAATATAAAAAAGATTACAAGAGTTGGGCCAAAGCCGTTACAATGCAGCCCTAATCTATTGGCACTATGGCCTTATCCTCCACTTCCACCACCTCCTAGGGAGCCTCCGCAGCTTCCCTGGCAGATGCGATGTCTGGGCGACCCACAGTAGGTCTACCGAACTCCACCTCAAGAACAGAAGTGTCCAATGTCGAATGATCCTCCTTCGACCGCTCCAGCATCGCCTGGACGTTCTAGGAGACCCAATAGTTGGTGAAGGTGTCATATAAAGGATGCTCCTCGAAATGATCAATGAAGTACTGCACAGCTGACTCACCGACCACCTTTGCCTTAGCCTTCAGAGACTCAATCTCCTCCACTTGGGCCTCCACCCTCTGCCTCAGCTCAGCCTTCTCTTTGTTCGAGGCCTCCAGAGCCTTCATAGCCAAACGATGGTGCTCGCTGGTATGATTAAGTGTGACGCCCCGAACTTAAGTTTCGAGAGTCACATACCAAATATAATAGCTTCTGCCTTTGGTACATGTAAATACTCTTAAATAGAAGTATTACATGTTAGAAACTTATTTTCAATTTGGTAAAATATCTCTCATAAAATTTAAAGGTCGGTAGAAGTGCATGTCAACATGAAATTATACTTTATTTATACGGACTCGGCACTTCCACAGTTAGTTGGGGCAGCAAGTTCGACTATTTTTATAAAATTCATCCCAACTCCGTTTTCTATGAAATTTATGACATTAGAAAGATATTTTCAAGTAGTTTTCTAGGTTAAAATATGAAAAAGTTCCAAGAACATATGATATGGGCGTTTTACTGAAAATAGTGAGATATTGCACAGAAATTTCAAATTGACCCTTCAATGTTTGAAAATTCATATCTCAGGCTATAGTTATCCAAATTGAGTGATTATAGTGCCCATATTAAGACAACTCAAATGGACGTTTATGGAGTCAGAAATAACGTTTTGAAGTTGACCCAAAAACTGTCCTGTTTCTGCCTTTTTATCACTTGCAAGGGAAAGTAAAAAAAAAAAACGTCTCTTAATATAACATGATAGATATAATTACATAATTTACTTCTAGTACCATATTACATCATGTCTTATACATGTTTTTATATAATAACAAAAGCAAAACATATGGAAAGCAGTCAAACAAAACATACAAAACAGAAATTTCGATGTAAAATAATTTTGTCCTTGATCCATCATCAATTTTGCCGACTGACTTCCACCAACTCCACAATTATGAATCTGAAAATTTAATATGAAATACTATGAGTATAAAGAATACTCAGTAAGATACCATGCTTGGATTTAACATGTTAATACTACACAAAAGAAAGCATTCAAACACATACTTGCACATTCCGGTTTGTCGGTGCCCTTTGGACTTGTCCTAAGGCATAAATAGATATCTAACTTTGTGGACTTGTCCACGTCTTTCATATTATGGTTTTCATGCATAACTTAAGCATAAATATTACCATGAAATCCTACCACTTAAGCATAGAAAATATTTTACAATAAAACTTGAAGAAATCTTGGTTGAAAGATGAATTGAGAATGCTAGACTTTATCCCTTCTTTCTCACGTCAACTGCCCTTTAAAACAAGTGATATTCTGATTTTTCTTGAAAGGAAATAAATGGCAGCAACATTACTATTTATAGGTAAGAAAAAAAATGATTAATTAAGGTGATTCTTCAACCAATTCTATACGTGGGTAGCATGAAAGAAAATCTTAATTTCAATTAAACACCTATGCATGCCTTTAGCCACCACATGCTTAAGTTAAAACACCTCATGCATGCCTTAGCCACTTCATGCTTAAATTTAAACAATTCATGCATTGCCTTAGCCACCCCACTCACGGCCAAGAGGAGAAAAAAAAATGTTTACCTTGGTAATTAGGTGTAAAATGAACATTTATCCCAAACCCCTAATTAACAAATTATTTGGAAAACTTTTTAATAAATCAACCAATCCAAAATTTGGCAACCATAAATAATTTTGGCCATAATAAATTTTGAAAAGTTAAATTACTATCCTAAAAATTAAATGAGCACAAAATTCGGAGTATTACATTAAGTTGCCTCGTCAAAGTAGCCACCTGGCTCTCCGTCTTATGGAGCTCCTTCCTCAGTCTCTTAACATCAGAGTTAGCTCTCCCCAGCTGACTCTCCGCCTCTGCCCTCTTCCTCTCCGCCTCAGCAGTCTTGGCCTCCACCTCCCGCACTACCTCCCCATATTGTAAGCTCGCCTCCAACCGCTTTGCCAGGTCAATATTTTTTGCCCTAAGGTCCTTCACCAAGGCCTCAAGTTGAACACTTGTGCTTAGGGCTCTGGCCAGGCACGCGGTGCTGGCAGAAGCCAGATCCTTCTCAGTACAAGAGGCGGTGTGGTCCCTCCAAGCTTCAGTCCAGTATTTGTCGTGGGCCACTGCCACAGCTGCTATCTCAGGGGGGAAGAACCTCCAGTACCTCCCCCACTAGCTCCTCCTCATTCTGCCCCAAGAAATCCAACTCTTTTTCAGGGCGAGCCCTCTTTCTCCTCTGCTGTTCGAGCTGCTGGGCCAGAGGTGTTGCAGAAATGGGGGCCGGAGTGGTGGCAACCGGGCAAGCCTCTGGCGGATGGACAATCCTTTCTCTGATCACAACCCCGATGGTGATCGTGGTCTAGCGCGTGGCAGTCCTTGCCACAATAGGGCCCTTGGATTGTTTGCCCTTCTTCAATAGGGGGCTTCGGTCTCTTCTTCCTCCTCCTTGGCCATGGCAGGCTGAACTTTCTTGCTCACCGCGACCAGATCCTCCGTCTGCTTCTTGTACGTAGAGGAGATTATCTTTAGCGCTAGAGCTTCAGCCATCACTTTCTGGATGGTCTTGAAGTCGTGCTTCAGAGGCCTCTTCTTGTTAAAGTTATCTGCAACAAATAAGACAAAAAATTAGCTAAGTATGAACGCTTCAACCATAGACTAACGATGTAACCTCTACACTCACCCTGGGAGGCCATTAGCTCGTACTCCACAAAATGGATATTTTTCCTTATTAGCTTGTTGTAAGACCTCCTTTTCGGGGGAAGCTGATAGACGATGCAGATAGTGTCGAAGTCTTCTGTAAACAACTCACATCAAGAAAGTACACCTACGTGAAATAGACAAGTTAAATTTCGAACTGTAAGTGAGAGGTATGCAAGTAAATTCGAAGTTTCAGTACTCACTAAGAGTTGGGTATTTTGTTGGTGCTGTCAGGGGGTCCCCCTTCATCGTATCCCACCTCCCTGAAGCCCAGCACCACGAACTCGTCCAATCTTTCATGGAGCTTGGCAGGTCGAGAACGAATGGAGTGTGGGCCCCCAGGAGTTCAAGTAATACCACCACTTCGTTTTATCCCCCCGCTATGACCTTAGGTATATACAGGGTCTGGAAGAAAGAGAAGGCATCTCCTCCCTATAAGACGCCTCCTTCCACAACATCCACGAACCCACCACTTGGCTCCAGGAGTTCGGATTTAACTGAGTAGGGGCTAAGCTATAAGATCTCAACACATGCCTAAAGAAATGGTGGATTGGTATCCTAAGCCTCGCCCTAAGGATGGCTTCGCTAACCATCACACACCCCGGCCTGGAATAGCAGGCTCGCTCATCTGGCCCTGGTAATTTGAGATCCACACTATCCGAAATCCTACACTCAGTCCTAAGTTTTATTAGGTCGGTCGACTTCAATTTGGAAGGATAGTCGCACGCCCCCCCAATGAATCGAAGTATCTACAGGGCTATCTGGTTGTCTCCAGATGTTCTTTCCCCTATAATTGCCTCGGAAATTTCAACCGAAGTGGCCAAAACGAGCTCATCTACCCTGACAACCTCTAGGTTCCCTCTAGAATACCCACTACCCTCAGAGGCCATATCTTTTCAGAAAAAATGAAAAACTCATGAGAATTTACGAAAGTCAATCGAAATGGGTGTCTTAACACAGGAAAGATCCAAACAGAATAGAAACTCGTCGAAAATCGCCAAGAAATTTGAAAGCAATAGGGATTTTGAGTTTGCAAAGGTGAAAACGTTCGAATGGCACTAAGTCCTTTTATAAGAGACCTCAGACGATCCCTACCGTTGAATTCAAATGATGTTAATCTAGGCCGTTCATCTCATCACAAATTTGGATCGTTGAAATGAAACGCTAAATTTAATCAATGCCCAAGATCTGATTGTGTCCCTCACGCACGCTTAAGACGCGTCGCCTCAAACAACGACAGCCGTCAACAATAAGTAGCCGCAGCAGCCCCTTTTTTTGGGGACAGGCATCATATCAGCCTTGAAAATCGCGACAGCTGTCACATCGATTAACATCATAGTAGTAAGCTCCTCGGATCGAGGCCAAGTTGTTCCAAATCACCTTAGGTGAAGCTCTTCTTTAGCTTTTCAGAGCTTCAACACACCTGATGCCAAGTCCTTTGAGGGTCTTCGCCTCGGCCGCTGTGTTTCCTTTGTAAAGCCTTTTCTCTACGTGTCGTCCCCTGTGGGTCAACGCACCGGTAGTAGATACGTTTCTTCCTCAACTTTTCAGAGCTTCAACACACCTGAAGTTCTTCACCTCGAACACTACGTTACCAAGCTTTACAAAGCTTTAGCTATCTCCCAGCGTATCGGTGGAAGATGAGCTCTTTACTCAGCTTTACAAAGCTCAGACGCACCTGACGCGGAGTCTCCTGTGGGTCATCGCCCCGATTGTTGTGTTCCCTCCTAAACTTTACAAAGCTTTAGTCATTTCCTACCGTGTCATCCCATTCGTGCCAACGTATCGGTGGCTGATGAGCTCCTCACTCAGCTTTGCAAAGCTCAGATGCACCTAATGCGGAGTCCCATGTGGGTCATCGCCTCGGTTGCTGCGTTCCCTCCTAAGCTTTACAAAGCTTTAGCCATCTCCCAACGCGTCGTCCCATTTGGGTCAGCGCATCGATGGTAAATGAGCTCTTCCCCCAGTGGAATCACAACTCATATGACTCAGTGAAACATTAAAGGCTCATCACGAAACAATAAACGACCAACCAAGAGGACGCCTTTCCCACATCGCCTCGGATCTCACTTAGCCTCAGCCAACAGATGTTCAGCACATCTGCTTACTTCACCCTTTAACATCAACACTTCATCAGAATTTGCAGTCCCTACCCTAAGGCCGGCATACACGATCAGCAAAACAAGTCCACCCATGATATGAATATTATGCTTGAACTTAGGGGGACCACTGTTACACCCCAAACTAAACCGCTTCGGAACCACTCTTCAAAGCGCCACGTCAACATGACGCGCTGCGAGAAGAAGAGTAGATCCACTGAAGCAACCGAAGTGCCCCTTGATTCCGAAGCGTTGAGCACTTCGAGGTGCTACCTTAACAGATCCCTCCGCCGCCACTTTTAGAAAGATATCTATCAGGATTCTTTCTGCCTCCAAGGATTAATTGATGTGACGTCTCCATAGGTCTAGTTGATGTGACGTATCAACTTTATGTTAACTTAACTCAGAAGAACTAATTGCCCGCCCACCTTAGACGCGGCTGATTGACGCCTATCGGTGGATACCTCACACCGTCAGATGTATACATGTGTTCCACATCCAACAGTGCTCTACGTCTATAAATACCCAAGGTTTGATAAGAGACAATAGTAATGAAACTCTTACAACTTAGCTCTTCATACTAAGACATATATATTCTCCTCCCCACTCTCTTGCATAACTTGAGCACTGTTCCAATCACTCAACACTGACTTGACCGTCGGAGTGTATGTGGTCGCCACCACCCCCGTTGGTACCGAACGTGTGCTTCTGACCGTGCGTTATTGGGTGCAGGGAGAATTATGTAGAGTGACTATCCGTTGACCATGTGGAGGGTCCAATTCGCGATGTCAACACTAACTAAACTATATTCGCGTTCAAATAAGATATGAAAAGAATAAACAATTTACTACTAACGAGAGTTCATGGTAGCAAAGTTGATTATAAAATATTATTAATACTAGAAATCAAGACTCAAACCTTGTCCACATTTCTGCGTACAAAAATCCCAGTTCGAAAAAAAATAATATTATCCTTGAAACTGAATATTTAACGCTTGATAAAAATAAAATATAATAAAATAGTGTCCAATAAGGTGACAGCTAGTTTGGGAGAGACACGAGATTATCAATGTACGAATTTATGCAATAGTCCAAATGGGAAGTGTCTTTTGGCAATTAAATTATTATGAACAAATTTTGGGATCAAAATGTGCTTTTTACTAAGTCTACTCACAATCCTTTCTTTTGTTCAACTCTTCTAAAAGAAACCTTTATGTATGCTTATGTTATTTAGACGATAGTTAAAATGAATATACTTTTAAGTGGAGTCATATATTATCTAAAGATTTATAGTAATGTATTTATAACTTTTTATGATAAAGATCTTGTAAAATGTGTTACTTGTTAGCAAAATTTTGCAACGTAAGATGTAAAGAAAATGATATGAACTCTAATAACATGGTATCTTTGACAATAGTTTTATGAAAGAATCACCGTCTTTCAACATATGGCCCCTTTTTTTCAGTAAATGAGTCTCAACCTTTAATTCTGAGCATTTAAGCCTCTAGCATTTATATTCGTAGGAAAGTCTCCAAATCTTTTTTCTTAAAATTTTTTTGCCCCAAAGCTAGGTAAGGTTCTTTGCAAGTTAACCAGTGATTAATACAGCAACGAATATAATAATATTAAGTCATTTTCATTGATCTAGGAAAATTATACGTGTAATAAATCTTTAATAAGAAAATTTGATTCGAAATGTATGAAGCATGATAAAAAAAAAATTTTTAAAAATATACTTCTCTCTAACAACTTGTTATTTTAAATGAGATAGTCTAACAATACTTTGATATTAGTTTATTTAGTGATAACAGACAAATAGAGTCATATGTATCCCAATCAAGCTGACTCAAATTAAAGAACTTTAACAAAGAAGTCAATTCTGCTACGACCAAAAATGTGGATGATATGTGCAGGAAGTGATAAATTGCACTGTAGGTCCGCAATCTATGGTATGGATAGAAAGTTGGTACCCAATTCTAAAGTTGAGCAAGTTAATCCTCAAATTTTTATTGAAATTGATTAACTAATCCCTACTAATGAGAGTATCTAACTTTCTATTAAATTGACATGTGACCCTCACATGTCTAAATCTATAAAATTAGAATTCCATCTTCGATGTGGGTTGGTGCTTTTAAGTGAAACACGTTTTCATAAGGAACATGTGATTGTATAACGAATATTTAGACAATATTCTTTGTTACTAGTGTCTTATTCTAAAACTATAATGAAAAGATGAGGATCAATTTGTTCATTTCAAAGGTACGGAACCAACTTGATACTTTGAAAACAAATTGAGAATCAGTGATGCAATTTTCCCAATAAAAAGTTAAGTATTTTTCTCTCTCTTTCTCCTTTATAAAAGTCCTTGTTCTCTCCCCATTTTCTACCATCTATCCCAAGTTTTACTAATTTCTGTCTGAAATGAGAAATAAAGGAAAGGAATTGGGAAAATGGAAATGGAGGCTGCATATATGTCTAGTGGAGGGGTGGAAGACGGCTTTCATGGCGGCGATAAACGAGTGTTGATGGTTAACAAGAGAACAATGAAATTTTCCAACTTCTTTTCCAAATTTTTGGGTCTAAGGCCTAAAAAGTATGGACACGGATACGTACAATCCACATAATCAAAAGGCTCCTCCTGAGTTCTTGTGAACACAACACGATATGAATATGTATACACGAGATTTTTTCCAAAAATAGGGACATGTACGTATTGCGGACATGTAAATTTAAATCGAAAGTTTATGTATGCATTTAAATTCTTTGAAGTTAAAATTTTTTTGTATTATGTATTTAACTTCAGACATTTTATATTTTAATAAGATTGGTACTTTTTCAAATTTTGATAAATCTTTTAAATTGGATGAGTACAGAGGTTATAAGTGTTTGTATCAGCGAAAGAAAAATGCCTAGATATGAAAATTTTGACGTAATATTTGCAGAATTTTTTTAACATTGTTTAAACATTTTTAGACAAAATGTTTAATAATTAAATTTTATTTATTTTTTTTTCCAATTAACGAAATTGGATTTTTCACGATCATCATAGTAAGGATGTGTTCTCACATCTAAGAGATAGAATATAAAACATATAGCACACATCGTCATGCATGTCATACAAATGCCCCAGTGAGCATCCCAACACTCTCTCAAGTATCAAAATTTTCGAAAAAATATATAAAAATAGGATAAACTATGTGGTTTGTCGAACAAAAAGTCATGGAGTGTTTGACACAACATTATACTCCCTCCTAATAAGTATTCATGCTTCATAATTCAGCACTTATTCTGGATGTAACAATACTTGTCGTAAATAAGTAGCAAGTAGATATCTAAATAAGATCAAAAAGACATTCATCATTCTTTACTTTTTACAATATAATGAAATATTTACCCGGTTTTTTGCATTTATAATGATTAGATTGATAATATTTTAGTACTTTCTAAAAATGTTGATCAACATTTTACTTATTTAAATATTTTTTTTAATACATTTAAAAAAAAAAAATCAGAATTGGAAGCAATTTCATAGTCTTCCCTTAGAAAACAGCAGTCAAATTATATTTCGGAGAGGTTACTAGTTTCCCTAAGATCACCTTACTGGTTCAGTTTCATCTTCAATGTTTTTGAATTCCTTGTTGGGATTTCTTGTTTTTCTTCCTTTTTTTGGTGGGAAATTTTTAGTTTATTGAATTTTGGTTTGAAAAACCGGAGAATAAGATTGGGATTGATTCGAATTTCTTCAATACAGTAATTTTTTATTGGTGAAATTTTTAATATTTATCAAATTTTAGACAATATCGATGTTCTTAATGAACTAAAGCTGCGAAACTGCAAATATGAAGGTAAATTTTGGAGTTAAATTTGTTTAACCGGTTTAGCGACACGGATTGTGTCCTCAGACTGTCAACTTTCCTAGAAGGTTAATTTGTCAAGTATAGAAGCTACATTTTTCTTTTTTCTTTTTTTTTTAAATATATTCTAAGATATCTTCATGTCTAGTCAATATGGAACTTTTAACAAAGTACTACATCATAATAGTCCTCACAATACCTCCCAAGTGCCAGCTTTTTTTGTCCATCCTCTTTCAACCAAGAAGAATAGCACACATCATCTCTATTGCACTAGACTTGCTATACCATGAAACTCCATCAAATTGAGAGCTTATCTTCACGAAATCTCCGGTTATTGTGACTAATTGGGTTCCACGCCTTTATTTAGCTCTTTCACATACTTCTAAAGATTCATCTTACACGTTCACATGACTAACTCTAGAACATGACTCTAAACTACATGTTGGGACATGAAGTTGAAGTTTCATCATAATAAGGTAATGGACTCAATAGAGTAGTTCATCCCCTTTATCTTCAAACTAAACCTGAATTAATCCTTTCTTCCCTCTCTCTATTTTAAGCTAATGTGTTAACATTTCAGCAAACAGAAAATCCCACTTCAAAAAAATATATTATTTTTGAAACAGAATATTAAATGCTTGATAAAAACAAAATATACCAATATATTGACCAATAAAGTGACAGCTAGTAAGGGATAGTTACATCACATGAGACTTTTAGATGAGTGAATTTATGTAATAGTCCAATTGGGAAGTGTCTTTTGACAATAAATTAATATGAACAAATTTTGGGATCAAAAGTTTTTGACCAAATATATGCTTCCAACTGAATCTATTCAAATCCACTTCCATTACTTTATGATCTGAATTTCTTGCATTCTATTATAATGATATATTTTTAATTTTAAAACAATATTTTCATGATATAGAATTCTATGTTAGTTGTTATCGTTATTTATCTGTGAGATACTTCATAATTTGTTATAATGATGAAGGATGTACCCTTTAGGCTTCTTGAATTTTTAAGATGATTTCGAGACATATAAGTAAGCTTTCATGAACAGCTTTTCTAGCAATCCTTGTATCGCTTTTTTTGTTTTGAATCTTGGACTTTCGTTTTAAAAGGATAAACCTTATTAAGATAGTTAATTTGAACATTTGTACGTTGGTTATTACTTCATACTTAAGTGACATGGAATTTTAGTCTTACTATTCTGTCTCATTTAACAAAATCAAACTTAGATCGTGTCTGTTCTTGTCGAAAATATTGTTTGAACATTTTCAATTCTTAATATTAATATAGAAGTTCAATCTTAAAAAGTTAGACCGAAATAAAGAAAAAATTCATTTTTTTTTCATATTAATTATTATTTTATATTAAAGTGACGTGAAATTTTAATCTTAACTGTCGTGAACTCGACAAAAATAAGCACTTTTCCTTTCCAAAAATTATGTTGCCCACCCCTACTCCCTTCTCGTTCTTTAAAAAATTAAAAATAAAAAAATGCGACTTCACTTTCCTTTCCCACCTAATTGCCCAAAAACTAAAAAAGGGTTCTTCTTGCTCATAATTAACCATTTGTTGGGACATAACAAACAAGAGTGTTGTCAATGTACCGCAATCAAGTAATTGTCCAAAGATGTTAAAATAAGAGTCTACACCCACGATCGTAGATTTGAATGCCTATGTAATCAATACTTTAAAAAATAGACAATTTTAAATCTTCCGTCCAATTCAAGTAATCGTGAACTAGAGAGAAAATTATGATCATATAATAAAACCGAAAAAAGGAACTTTATCAACTATTTAGATTAATTGTGTACAAGATGAACTAGCTATTATATTTTGAATGCAGCTTCAAATGTACGCGTATATTCATATCAAGCTAGGATCTTAGAAAGAAGTCAAATACCCATGCCTACTACCATAAATGTGACTTAATCAACTAATTAGTTTATCGTGTACAAGATAAATTGGTTACTATTTTTCGAAGAGAAATACTATTTGACCAAGATTTGTGCGCAAGAGAGAATCTAGCCAGGGTCTGTGCAAATGACCCTCGTCAAATAGCATTTCTCTTTTTCGAATGAAGTGTCAAATCTATGAAACTATTCATTTCAAGTTAGGATCTTAGAAAGAAGTCAAATCCCCGTCCCCACGACCATAAATGGGAACGGCACATGCAATTACACTACACAAGAAATTCCCCCACGCAACTCCCATGCATTAATTTTCATATCCTCCTTTCACACTCATTACTCATAAGAAAATAATTGAAAATAATTAAAAATAATATATATCTTCTCTGTCTTCCCCTATATAAGCCCCTACACTCTCTCCATTTTGTATCATCTTTAGCAAGTTTCTACTTCTTTAATTCTTTCTGAAAAAAGGAAAGAAAAACACTTAGAAAATAGAGATGGAGTCTGAATACTTGTCTAGCAATGGCGGAGGAGAGATAGGGGGTGGCGTTAACGGCGGCGAGAAACAAGTAGTGGCGGTGGCTAACAAGAGAGCAACGAGTTTACCCGATTTGGTTTTGCGGTTTTTGGCTTTGGCACTTACGCTGGCGGCAGCTGTGCTTCTTGGCGTCAATAAGCAGTCGACTGTGGTACCAATAACTTTGGTGCCAACGCTGCCACCGGTGAATGTTGAGGTCACAGCGAAGTGGCATTACTTGTCTGCCTTTGTGTGAGTATATTCTACCCTGTGCTTCTTTAGAGCAAGTTTTTGCTTATAAGTAAATAAGAAATTTTTTTCTGATAAATGATTTGCAGAATTAAAAATAAGTTAATTATTTCGAGGCAAGTAAGGAATAATTAACTCTTGTTAATTATGTTTCATGGGATTAGTATTCTAAGGTTTTTGGTATTAAATGATCGCGGAAGGTTGCAAATGAGTTACAATTTCAAATCTTGAATCGGAGTTCAAATTGGAATTTTCTGCAACCATGAAATCTGGCAATATTTTATTTTGTTTTATTTTATTTCTAGTTTTTGGTCGTGGTTGCTCACTGTTACATAATATGGAATGGGGTTTTTGGTGTAGGTTTGATGGTTGTGGTGGTAGTTGATTCTGTGGCTGTGGCTGGTCGACGGGAGTTAGTGTCGTCGTTGCTGGTTTTGGGCAACGGATTTGGGTAGTGGTTTTGGGGGGGGCGGGGGGGGGTGGGGGGGGGGGGGGTGGAGGAGATTTTGAAAAATGGTAGACAAACAAGGGTTAGGGTTTAGAATTGTTTATGCATAAAGCCCTCATTTGATAAAAATTAAAATTTAGATTTTTATTAAAATTAAGGTCAACAATTAATTTTGACCACATATTTGATGAGATCCACAGTTTCACGCATTTCATTAACTTAGATTAAAATCTGTTAAAAATTTGAGCCAATTTTATTAATTAGTAAACATATAAATTAAATTTTGGGATATTTTAAATTAATATTTGATAATCATTTTGCTTAACTATGACAATGTTTGGTTGATGTGATAGGTAGATAACTCAACATCGTCTCAAAGAAATTTATTAATTTTACATTTATAATTTCATTATTCAATTCGAAATCTTACGTGCATATTGAACTTCTTTATGAATATTTGACACATGAAATTTTCATAAATAAATGAGAGTAACTATTGATAATTGAGTTCAAGATTTATTATTTTTTTTTTATTCTTATATTTTCATGTCATTCTTTTAATAGGGGTCGGTTCAACACCTCTCACTCCTTCCCCGAGCCTCAAAATATCGAAAAAAAAAAAACAAAAATAAGGAGAAAAAGACAAAATTCTAAAGGAAAAATTCATATTTAAGGTATATTCTTTACACCATTTCAAAAGTGAGGTAAAAAGTTTGAAAATTCAAAATTCATGTTTGTATTTAATTAATTAAAATTATTTATTACATAAATATATTAAAGTCACAGTTAAACAATTAATGGTCACAGATTTCACAGATTTATTTACCAGTCACATATCATCAAATTAATTGGTCACGGATTATTTCGCAGATTATTGTTTTAGTCATAGATCGTCAAATTTTAAGGTCACGGACCAAATCATTGAGGTCACAGATTATTGTTTTAGTCACAAATCGTCAAATTTTAAGGTCACGAACTAAATCGTTAAGGTCACAAATGTCAAATTTTAAAGTCACAGATCAAATTTTATGATCACCCCCACCACTAGTCCCATCTAACACCAATCTTGATCACAAAACACCACCACCCAATCGCCGCTTGCACACACCTAATCCCGATCCAATTCCACCGCAACACTTGGTCACAAACATCATCCATCACCACCATTGCACCCCTATCACGTCACAACAATCGGTCAACACCACAACACACTGCTCGAGCCACAACTACACCGCACAGTACCACACCAATATTGCACGCACCCAACCACCACACCTCCACTACACACCTCACTGCACCATAGCACCACCACAACACACAATTAAATTCGACAGCGCGGTGGATCTACTTCACCGTCGTGAGCAGAGAGAAGATGTGCTCACATGCCAAGCAAATGCAAAGGCTCTTGCCTATCACCTCGCACAACAGCGCTAGGTCACTACTGCACATTGTGATAGCAGCGCCATTGTTGTAATCAGCTTCGTTCGACAATGCTGCTGGGAAATCTCAGCCCTCACAGCACCACTTTTGTCACCGACGGACGTCCTCTCCTTGCGTAGGACATTTGCTCGGCGATGCTAGAACAGAACCTCCACCACCGCAGTAGCACGTGCAGCCGCCCAAAATCGAGGCTGGTGATGTTAAAGCGCTGCTCGTACCCGGGCCGCGCCACCACTGTAGAGAGAGAGAGAGAGAGAGAGAGAGGAGAATTTAGGGTTTGGCACACAGAATTTCTCTTAACATAATTTGGGGGTGGGGGGGAATATTTAATACTTAATAATTAAATGCAAACCTAAAATCTGAACAAAAAAACTTCAGGCCTCACTTTTGCACTACTATTTTAAATGTCGGGAATTATGTAATTTCCACAGATTCTAATACAAACTCCATTTTAACTCGACCATAAAATTTGTTCCAACACTAATAAACATCTAAGATTTTCAAGATATACAAACAAGATTAGACACTCATCTAACAATTAACAACACTTATTCTCATACCTAATTTTGGGACTACCGATGTAAAAAATTAAAGCCTATAACTATACCATTGAAAAACTTTGCTAGTATTTATGAAATTTATAACTGTGACTTTAATGCCACCATAAATTTTATTGTACTATGATATTCTGTTAGGTACTTTGTGGTGGCAAATGCAATAGCATGTGCCTATGCAGCCATCTCACTTCTACTCACAATGGCAAATAGGGCAGGAAAGAGATGTTTGGGAATGATAATAACAATCTTTGACCTAGTAATGGTGGCGCTCCTCTTTTCCGGTGTCGGTGCCACCTTCGCTGTTGGCCTTATCGGGTTTCAAGGGAATTCACACGTGCAATGGAAGAAAGTGTGTAACGTGTTCGATAAATTCTGCGATCAAGCGGCCGCTGCAGTTGGCATCTCCTTTATTGGTTCAATGTTCTTCTTCTTGATGGTTTTTCTTGCTACTTTGAACCTCCACAAGAAACGTTACTGAAAAATGCATTATTATGTGTTAATGAGTTCACCAGTATGTAAAAAATGTACTATGTTTGATGTGTTAAATTTTACTATATATCAAATCCTTGTAAGAAGATAAAAATTTTTGACTTTGGTCTCATTAAGTAATCCGAAGATTCCAAACGTTCGCATCTCATTAATCTTAACATTGGAGATCTCACTACCGTTTATTCATTTTGTCAACAAAAAGTTATTTACATTCATAAAAACTATAATGTTAATGTAGCTATCGACATCAAGAGAAAAATTGTATATCCTATGTTCTCTAACTTTTCTCTTCCATTTTGATGATAACTGAAGACTCTAATGACAATTCCCTATTTATAAGACAAATTAGGACAAAATTGAAATTACAAGTGTGTAATTACTAAGTCTCTGTTTGACAACCATTATTTGAAAATTCTTTCTTTCGATATATTCATTTTCAACTATATATTCATACAATAAAATATTCCGCACAGACCGAAATTTTTCCCTACTTTTAAACCACGCATTTTCCTAAAAATGATTATTTAAAACATTATTTGTCCTGAATAATGGCCATCAAACAAGGGCTAAAGTACATGGTCGATCGATGTATTGACTCTATACAACGATAATAATTAGGCTCCACAACTTAACAATTATCACAATCCTTATTAAACTTTTCATACATTTATACATACATGCATAAAATGATATTTTCTTCTGATTTTTACCATTGTTAATGTTAACTTTTATAAAAAATAAAAAATAAAAAATAATTGAGGACGATGTTGACTTCAAATTGTAAGGATGGAAAATTAATGAGTAAATAAAGTAATTAGTAACACATTTTAATGCTAATTTCCACTGAAGAAATAATGAAAATCTCCAAGCAAGCAGCCAAAAAACTGATATTAAAATTGAGCCCCATATTTTTGAAATTGGAAATATTGATACGGATAACACTAAACAAGATTAAGGGAATACTCAGTCTGTTATCTCGTGCAATATTGTCCAAAATTGTATATGAAACCATATAAAAAAATGCCGAATACATCTTTTATCAATAACATTGCTACGAGAAAATGAGTTCATCCCTTGCATTGACAAGACGACGTAAGTGTATACAAATAGTGTACAACAATTCAGAGTTCAGGTTGCTGAATTTTTCTCTACATTTTTGGAGAAAAAATTACCTTAGAAAAATTTTCCAAGTCACAAATTCATCAGAGACTGTAGTTCAATGGGTGCAACTCACACAATAAAGAAGTCCAATAGTTTCTTTCGACATCTTTCTTTTAAGTCGGAAATAATGGAAACTGATAAAAACCAAAGGTTCCTCATGTTTCAGGCTCAGAATCAGAGGCTTTGGATGAGTAAAAATGATGTTCATTGAGGAAGAACAGGCGGTGCAATTGTCCGAGTGTTGTACGATTCACAATGGCTGCATTTCTGACCAATTACATGGAAGTAAACCTCGGTCGTGTCATTGCAATCGTTGCACAGGATCCAAACCTGTGAAATAACCATATCCGTGCATTATGGCATGTTTGATAAGTTGGATTAAACAATATTAAATAAGACAAAAAAGTTAGAATAATGAAATTAAGAAGGGCTGCACGAAAGTACCTTCTTATATCTGTACTCATCAGGCATGACGGTCGCTTCTATCTGTAAAGAGGCAACATTTTTAATATGAATTGAGTTAATTCGACAAAACAAATGACAATGGGAGGGAGGTAAAAGTGCTTATTTATATAGCCCTGAAAAAAAGTAGAAAACTTCAATGAAAAAATCTCAATAACAAAGTATGTGAGACGAGGAAATGATCTACAAAAGAGTTCCCCCATGTTTTTAGTAGAACAATGAAATTAACGAATAGACAAGGTTCTCGCAGAAAAAAATGACTTTAGGCAGACTTAAAATCTCTTCTAGTGCGACAAGCTATGAATCATAAAGCATAAATTGCAAGACAAAAAGAACTACTATCGATATGCAGAGAAGTTAGAGGTGAAAGATGTTGGGTTGTGTGCCCATATAATATATTTGTTATGATAAAATAATTATTTAGAATAAATAAATTGCGATTTTATTTATTTATTGCATTTATTTATTATTGAACATGCAAATTAAAGTGCTTATGATCACTTGTGGTAATATAAATTGGGTATTTGCATTGATAAGTATAGTGTGACACAACTTATAATTTGATCAATTTGTTCACAACCAATGTTATAAGGGTTGACATCTTGTACTGAAAGGTTTTAATGTTGACCGATTGACTCTTTGTGATTTGTCATTATTACAAAAATAGTTAAATATGAAACTAGTACCCTTGGAGTGTATTGAACGAAACATGTGTCGAGTTTAATTCTATAACACGACCGCGTGGATAATTAAATTCCACTTGACTGCTGTGTATTTCATCTAAATCCCTTGACAGGGTTATATGTATATATCAGTTTGATTTGTCAAATATCTCGATAAATTGGGAATTTGAGAATGAACGAAGAAGATAATATGAATTCGTATCAGGAATCGTCACTTTGAAAATGGATAAAATGACTACTTAAATATTTTCTGTTAAACAGTTAAAATCTAAGCTCAGTGTTTAGCAACTGCTAAACTTCGACATTTGTGATTACTTCACAGGACCGTCGAAGGAAATAATACTTAAATTAGTGAGAATAATTAAAAATGCAAAATGGTCATTTATGCTCGTATCTAATTATCGAATCTTGGACGAGGATAAAATATACACACGGCAAGTCATAGGAAAGTATTATAGATTTATTGGTTTCAGTGATCTTATATATTCCAACAATTTAGTCTTTTGCCTTTAGTAAAAAAAAAAGTAGAAACTAATAATTAGATTGGGTGGTCTAAGGTCGACTAGATATGATCTAGTTATTGAAGCTTGAATAATATATGTCCAATCTAATTATTACTAGTTCTATAAAGTATTGAAACTTAATTACGATAATTATAATAGTTTCGAATTTAATTGTAAATACGATAAAGTTTAGTACTTAGTTGTAATTACCATGAAAGTTGCAAACTTAATTATAATAGTAATTGAAGTTCTAAGACTATACATGTAATTAAATGTAAACTAATTTGATTTGAACTTTAATTAAAACTCGATTTTAATTATAACTCTTATTTGGATGTGAAATTATTATTGTATAAGGATTGTAACTATTCTATTTCTATTAGAGATTAAATGAAAACTAGACATCCTATGAGATCGTAAAACAATCATAATACATAATTTCATGGTGTTCAAATTTGAAGAGCGAAAAAAAGAGAGAAAATAATTATTTTATCATCTTATTCAATTATTCAATTCAAGAATTAATTTCTTAATTTAATTAAACGAAAGTGCACGCTCAACGGTGTAGTCTTGGTTTTAGAAAATACCATAGAAGATTTGGAGGTTTTAAACATCAAGCTTTTGGAATTAAAAGTTGAAAGTTCGTGATCCAAAAGGCTGAAATTCGTGATTCGGAATTAGTTAAAGAATTGGTCATTGAATTTAGGTAAAAATTCGAATCATTTATTCTTGATATAACATACACTTGAACATCTAGACAATTTTATTTATTGAATTTATGAAATTTTTAATTTCTAGATAATTCCCTTTCCGTAGTTCCGCATTCCATCAAAAGAAATGCTACAAATATAACCGAAATCAGCTTCCCACAGTGAAATCATCAATAATTGAAAACCTACCTCTTCATCCATTCTCTTCCAGGTTCTGGACATGTCCATGGTCGATTTAGAGCATATTGGGCAGCAGTACCTGACGACACCATCAATGCAACTTGGTAACAAAGTCGTTCACAAATTCTTTTTAATGAAATTTGAAAAATGAATATAGAAGTACATTTCAAGGTTAATTGTGTAATTACTTTTCACGCTTTATCATCTCATTGTAACAGTCGCAATGCATGGTATGTCCGCAATTCATAACGATTGTATCTTTCAAAGAGTCGAAGAGATACTGAAAATACCAAAAACCGGGAAGTATTAGAATCTGACTACTCAAGATTAACAGGAAAGAAATCAGAAATGGAAAACAAAGAAACCTCGTAACATATAGGACAGTGATGTCGCATAGAGTTTTCCACACATGAATGATTGTTACGCAAACTAACTGAATAACAAGAGCCTGCACAATTACAATAAAATATAAGAAGAAATTCAAGTGCTGTAGTGTTCAACTTAAAGAGGCCGTGATATCAGGTTAAGTTCTAAAGACTAGTTCTATTTAGTTGATCACAAAAAATTCAAGTTCAAAATAATTATAATCCTCATATTCAGAATTAATAATGAACTTCAAAAATTTAAAGGAGAGTACTCATCAGTTTTTAACAGCAGAGATAATGAATGGAATTGCGCAATGAATAACCATATAGTTATGCCAAAGAGCATTTACGTACCACACTTCTTACAATGAAAGAAGTTCTCACGGCCACCAACTCTAAATAAGAAATCAGAAGTTAGATCAAATAAGTTATAGAACATCATATTTGGAGCAATTTTGGCAAAGCTGAAAAGATAATTGAAAGTAAATTTTAAAATATATAGCCCCTGTTTGGCCCCCATTTTTTTTTCCAAATTTTAATGTTTGGAATAGTATATATATATATATTTTTTTTTTGAAGAATGTGTGGTTGAAAAATAATTAAAAGTCTTCCATTTACGTGTAATATTATTTTATGGAAGATTGTGTGGTTGAAAATAAGATAGAAGAAAAAAAATGAATGAGAATGGGGGCCAAACGGGGGCATAATTTTTAATTTCCCTCAGAATTTGAAATGAGTAACTTTTTGCTTAAAAGAAGAAAAAACAAAAAATAGTAACTTC
The DNA here is from genome assembly GCF_002742605.1 of Olea europaea var. sylvestris. Lineage (NCBI taxonomy): Eukaryota > Viridiplantae > Streptophyta > Magnoliopsida > Lamiales > Oleaceae > Olea > Olea europaea. The sequence continues at coordinate 4,693,942 of NC_036258.1, read as the reverse complement.
ATATATTTTTAAGCTTGGCCAAACATCAGCATGGGCAAAAGAGAAGCTGCATAAACTAACCTGCAGATCCCACAATCATCACAATGAAACTGTCCTTTGTCAATCTGCATCAAGCATAGATTAGCATTGATTAAGAGAAGTGACCATAAGAAACAAAATCCAAATAATAATTCAATTGGTTCACAAACTCAAAAAACAGCATAACTAACATAAATGAAGAACAAAGTCATAGGCATATTATCTTATTTACATCATCATCATAGAATTTGCACACGTCACAAAAGTATTCTCCCATATTGACACCGCAATTTGTACAAACACGGGCAACCTGGATCACAGGGAGATCATTTTTATGAAGAGATCAAGTATCAATAGGAACAAAACAAAAAGGCTAATAATTCAAGTCCAAGATTAACATACAGGCTGCTGTGCATCACAAACTGAACAGATAACCTGCAAAAAAAGTGAGTGTATCTTCAATCCATGTTATCGCGACTTTAAGAACAATAAAAATGTACATCAAATACAAACGAGCAAAGAATAGAGATGCGAAAAACGTACTTGTTTTACATCATACCGCACCAATTCATGCCGATCAAAAATGTTTTGCAGCAAATTCTGTTGATATAGACTCGAAGCAAAAAAAATCAGATAAAAAGAAATCAAAGACGTAAATTAGAGGCATGTTTGGTATGCAGTACTGGACGGAATTGTACACATTGACAAGCAAAAGGTGAACTTTTTCTTCTTTAACTATGTCCAGCTGTTCAAAAGATCTTTTGCAGGTAGAATAAATCCAACAAACAAAAATGGATAAACCCCTATATCAAATAAAAGCAAGAGACGATTCTATTGGACTGAAAAAAGAGATAGAGATGGCGATGAGGGTGTCTGGAGAAATACCGTGGATTCATTGTGACAGTGGCGACAATCATAGACCTCATTACAGCAAGGAGCTCGAATCTTGCATCTTCTTCTGTAATGTTTGCATCTATAATAGTTTCAAATAATCAGAAAGTGGATAACATTATACCAAAAAACTCAGAATTATCTCAGAGGTTAAAGATATGAAATTTTGTTTTAAGCACTTAAAAGATTTAAACACTTTGCAAATATACAGACGAGAATGGACACTTCAAGTTAGAACCCCAAATTAAAGAGGAAAGATCCAAATTTTTCTGCAGATTTGAAGATTCAAATATACAGAAAAACACACCAGACCAACAATTTTCAAATGAAATATCAATAATAAAATCGACCAACATAACAGATACCCCAAACAAATTATAGATTTTACACGAAATTCAGCATAACATCAAAAATCATTTCAAACTCCTGCATCCAAATAGCCAATAATAAATATAAAAAAAGAGGGAGAAAAATACCCATAACCCATCTTCCCAAAAGTAAGCCGATCATTGGAGCGGCCTTCCATTAGCATTGGCAAAAATTATTTTCCAGAAACAAGAGGTATAAGCCTGAAAGAGGGAAGTAGATTTAGGGGAAGAATGGAAAGTGCCCAACCAAAAAAAAAAAAGGAAAAGAAAAGCCTACAATCAAATTGAAAATGCCATTGTCTAAATTGGGACACTGACCCTTTTGCATCCGCGAAATAAATAATTCAAACCTCACTTCCTTATTTTAAATTTACTATGAGTTTGAGACTTATTTTTATATAAAAATGTATTTTGAAATAGTAAATTGATGAAAAATATGTGATTAAAAAATAAGGAAAAAATTTTGATACATGTATAATATCATTTTAACGAAGAATGTGTAATTGAAAAAAAGAGAAAAAAAATATATTTTGAAAAAAATAGGTATCAAACAGGGCCTATATATAGTTTCTTGATAGATTATGCCTTTATATGGAAAGCGTGAAACGTGGGTAGGGAATGGGTGACAATGGAGACAAATCGCCGAGGAAATGGGCCAAAGAGATTACGAAGAGTGAAAGCAATTTCACAGAAATAAAGTTGACTGTGCTCAGTTTGTCTCTCGTTAGAATAAAATTCTTTAAACCTTATATTTATTTTTAATCACAGATCCATAAGTTAAAATATTTTACAAGTAAATTTAAATTTTTTTTCCCACTTTTTAATTACCTATTTTCCAAAAAATCACTATTTAAAAAAATTATTTTTTTTCAACAATGACCATAAAAAAGGCCATATTGAACTGTTTAGAGTGGGGAATCTTAGCTCCCATTTTTTGAAATGAAAATAGGTGTAATATTTCTTTTTTTTAAAATGAGTGGTTGAAAAAGAATAAGTGGTTCGCGTTAAGAATAAGCCATAGATTATTTGCTTTTATTTAGCCCCCACTTCACAACTATTAAAGAGTTTTTGAAGAAAATGAATTTCGAAATAGTAATTTTTTGAAAAATGTGTAATTAAGCCCTTATTTGAGTCCCATATTTTTTTATTAAAATACATTCTTTAACAATGATTTGATCACATTTCAATCATACATTTTCAATAAAATTATTACATGTAAACTCAAAAATTTTCTTATTTTTTAACTGCACATTCTACATTATAACACTATTTCAAAATGTAATTTTTGAAAAAAAAAATTGAATTTAAGTGTAAATTATTTTATTTTGAAAATATGTTATTGAAAATGAATTGAAAACAAAAGAGTTTTATCTTAATGATTGTTAGACTGGGGCTTAGCTCTCATTTGATAAAATTATAATTTATTTATGAAGATGAATAGTAAGCAGAATAATAGTAAATCTTACAAATATGTAGATACTAATGAGTATAGTTATGAATAAGAGATTGAAATTAATATTAGACTTTAACATTTTATAAATATTTTCTTTCCAAATGAAGGCTAAAATAAGCCACCCCAACATGCTCTAAATAATCTAAGTCACCACCCTTCCAACGTCATGCGAGACCACCAACTCTGTTACTCCAAAACAGGGCGTCTCAGGCGAACAAAAAGTATATATGAAAAAGTACATTATTCTGCCTTCATTTTTCAAAATTTATTTTTTTTCATACTCATTATCAATCACACATTTTATGAAACTCCCAACTTCAATTAATTTTTAATCATACATTTTAACAATTTTTATTAAAATTTACTAAAAATTTAATTTTTATGCAATCGAAATGCTTACCAAGCAATGCATTTTCTTTTTCTGTGAAGGTCTGAAAAGTTTGTAAAAAAATTCAATTCAAGATTGATTTGTGAGGCTTCTTGTATATCAATATAAATTGACTCACTCACCATCACTAAAAGATGTGAGTTGATTTATTCTTCAAAGAGTCTTATGGTATCAGAACCCCTCTTGGATTAAGATCCATAAACCATTCAATCTCACCCATGGCAGCCAAATCCACTCTCTTCTCTTTCAACACCATGATCCACATGGTAACAACTAAACTCTCCTCCTCAAACTACTTTCTATGGAAAAGCCAACTTCTTCCCCTTCTTGAGAGTCAAGAACTACTTGGTTATGTAGATGAAACACTGAAGCCTCCACCACAATTTGACCCACCCACCTCTCAAACACCAAACAACAAACACTTGGCGTGGAAAAATACTGATCAAAGGCTTCTCAGCCTTCTTCTCTCCTCTTTAACTGAAGAGGCCATGGCTGAAGTCGTCGGCTTCTCCACCTCACGCGAAGTCTGGCTCGACTTGGAAAAAACCTTCAATCATCGCTCCAAAGCTCGCAAGATTCGTCTCAAAGATGATCTCCAATTGATGAAGCATGGAACACGCTCTGTCTCTGAATATGCTCATGCCTTTAAGGCACTTTGTGACCAACTACATGCCATTGGACAACCAGTTGATGCCACGGACAAAGCCCATTAGTTTCTTCGAGGTCTTGGCGTTGATTTCTCATCATTCTCGACTACACAAATGGCAATTACTCCTATCCCCTGCTTCGTTGACCTTGTCTCCAAAGCTGAAAGCTTTGAATTGTTCCAGAAATCTCTTGACTCTCCAAGCCCACCCACAGTGGCTTTCACTGCCACGAATCGCAGCTTCAATCGTGTGAGTCACTACGGCCAACCCTCACGTACCAATCATGGACGCAACAGCAATCAGGGCTTCTCCAATCGTGGTAGTGGATGGAGCTTCTCCAACCAAAGACGCCGCCCCCTACGATGTCAAATTTGTCGAACCGAAAGACACAATGCAGATTGTTGTAACCAAAGGTACACTCGGCAAGACAAATCTGCTCACCTTGCTGAGGCTTTCAATAAATCATGCTCAATGTCTAAAAATGAGGCTTCAAACTGGTACTTGGACACTGGGGCTTCAGCCCACATGACTACCAATCTATCCATTCTGGATCACTCAAATAATTACACCAGTAAGGATTATGTAATTGTAGGAAATGGTGCTTCCCTACCTATAACTCATACTGGTGCTGTCGCTCCCAACCAAGATCTTCATTTACTTGATGTTTTAGTCATTCCTTGTTTAACTAAAAATCTTTTGTCCATTACTAAATTAACTTCTGATTTCCGTCTATCCGTTACTTTTACTAATAACTCTTTCACTGTTCAGAATCATCAAACGGGAAGGGTGGTGGCAACCGGTAAACGAGATGGTGGATTATGTGTACTGGAGCGTGGATATCCCACTTTTATTTCTGTTCTTAAAAAAAAGTCGTTACATGCCTCATATGATTTATGGCATTTTCGCCTTGGATATGTAAATCATTCCATTATCTCTCTTTTAAATAAACAAGGTCATCTTTATCTTACATCTCTATTGCCTTCTCCAACTCTTTGTAATGCATGTCAAATTGTAAAAAATCATCGTTTACCTTATTCACGTAATGACAAACGATCATCTCACGTGTTAGATTTAATTCATTGTGACATATGGGGCCCCTCCCCCGATAAATCCACTTCAGGGTTTGTCTACTATGTTGTCTTTATTGATGACTTTTTTCGCTTCACTTGGCTATACCCTTTGCGTTTAAATCTGACTTTTACAATATTTTCCTTTAATTTCAAAAATTTGTGGAAAATCAATATTCTGCACAAATAAAAAATTTTCAAAGCGATGGCAGTGGAGAATTCACTAGCAATCGTTTCCAAGAACATCTTCGCACATCTGGCATCCATCACCAACTATCTTGCCCGTACACACCAACTCAAAATGGTCGCGCCGAAAGGAAACGTTGTCATGTGACTAAGATTGGCCTAGCTCTTCTTTTTCACTCTCATTTGTCTCCTCGTTTCTAGGTTGACGCCTTCAGCAATGCACTCTACATCATCAATCGCTTGCCCATACCACTTCTTGGAAGTAAGTCTCCTTTTGAGCTTTTGCATGGTTCCTTTTCGAATTATGAAAATTTCCATCCTTTTAGTTGTCGAGTTTATCCTTGTTTACATGATTTTATGCCTAATAAATTTTCTCCTCGCAGCATCCCATGCATTTTTTTGGGATATGGTCTCTCCTATAAAGGATTCCGTTGCCTAGATCCTATCGCCTCTAGAATATACATCACTCGACATGTACAATTTGATGAACATCACTTTTCCTCTTCAGAAACCTCTCACGCTCAACCTCTCTCATCTCTCCATTTTTCCAATTTTCTTGAGCCTGTCTCATCCCATACAAAACCATCTCCCCTTGAGCACCATCCTCCTTCTGTTACTCTATCTGGATCTAACCCGTGTGTTATTTGTACTAACCCAGTGGATAAGTTTGTGCAGGTTGCTGACTCTAATGCAGGTTCTACTTTAGTCCACTTGGACCCCCGACAATCCCCTGTTGAGTCAGACACCGCTCCTCAAGTCCATGATCTCACTCCAGCACCTCCATTAGGCTCTCAACCTATGATTACATGAACCAAGGCTAGTATTTTCAAAACTCACCATCTGGCTAATATTGGCACCTTGGGTTCTTCTGGTCTTTTTTGTGCTCTTCTTACCTCTACTGAGCCTAAAGATTTTAAATCTGCTACAAAGAATCCAACGTGGCTTGCTGCCATGGATGAAGAAATGCAAGCCTTGCAAAATAACTGTACCTGGATTTTAGTCCCTATGCCCGCTAACACCAACATTATGGGCTCCAAATGGGTATTCAGAGCCGATTTTTTGTCTGATGGATCCATCGAGCGTCTCAAAGCTCGTCTTATTGCTAAAGGTTATACACAAGTACCTGGTCTCGACTACAATGATACCTTCAGTCTTGTTATTAAGGCTTCCACTGTTCGCGTTGTACTCTCTATTGTTGTGTCTAACAAATGGCCCCTTCGCCAGCTTGATGTTAAGATTGTGTTTCTCAATGGCACTTTTACTGAGCATGTTTACATGGAGCAACCTCCTGGATATATTGATCGACGCTTTCCCAATCATGTATGTTAGTTGAAGAAAGCTATCTATGGTCTAAAGCAAGTGCCTTGTGCTTGGTTCCAGCGCTTCAGTTCCTTCCTTACTTAACTTGGATTTTTTTGTAGTCAAGCTGACACTTCGCTATTTGTCTTCCATAAGCACTTTGATATCATTTATTTGCTCCTCTATGTTGATGATATTATTATCATTGGCAACAATCCATCTCTTATCCACAGATTCACTTGCAAACTTAATTTCGAGTTTGCTACTAAGGATTTGGGTCATCTTAGCTACTTCCTTGGCCTTCAAGCCTCAACAACTACGAACGGTCTATTTATCAGTCAGCTGAAATATGCACGGGACATTCTTACTCGAGCTCAGTTACTTGATAGCAAACCAGTCCATACCCCTATGATTGTTTCTCAGCACTTGTCTGCAAAGGGTACTCTTTTCTCAAACCCCACTCTTTACAGATATCTGGTTGGCGCCTTTCAATACTTGACTATCACGTGCCCAGATATTGCTCATGCTGTCAACTCTGTCAGTCAATTTCTGCATGCTCCAACAATAGACCATTTTCTTGCAGTTAAGCTTATTCTTCGCTATATCAAAGGCACCCTTCATTTCGGCCTTATCTTTCGCCCTTCTACTACTCCTAGTACCCTCATTGCTTACTCTGATGCTGATTGGGCAAGATGCCCTGATACTCGTCGGTCTACCTCTGGTTATTCCACTGTCTTGGTGAAAATTTGGTTTCTTGGAGTGCGAAGAAGCAATCCACAATCTCTTGTTCTAGCTGTGAGTTTGAATATCGTGCCCTTGCACACACTGCTGCTGAGCTTCTTTAGATTACACACTGTACGACCCGGACCTTTCACCCAAACCGTTAACTTACGTACTGTCCGCTTTGGGTGGGCCTTGCGCCCACTTACCCCTCACGACTTTCTGTCGCGTCCTCTAAAATTAGAACTCTTGACCTGTACATAAGAGAGACTTAAGTTGAATCCTTGTACCAATTGGGCAACTTGTCTAATTGGTACCAGGATTCAACTTAAGTCTCTCTTATATTGTCCAATTGGTATCAGGATTCAACTTAAGTCTCTCTTATATAGAGGTCAAGAGTTCGAATCTTGGGGGACACGACAGAAAGTCGTGAGGGGTAAATGGGCGCAAGGCCCAACCAAAACGGACATTATGTAAGCTAACGGCTTGGACGAGATGTCCGGGTCATTATACACACCTTCTTAAGGACTTACTAGTGTCACTTCCACAGTGGCCCCTTCTTCTATATGACAACAAAAGTGCCATATTTTTGAGCTCCAATCCTGTTTCTCACAAACGGGCCAAGCATGTTGAATTAGACTACCACTTTCTTTGTGAACTTGTTGTTTCTGGAAAACTTCAGACTCAGTTTGTCCCTTCTAACCTACAGGTTGCTAACATCTTCACCAAAAGTATCCCTCAACCTCTTTTCAAATTCTTTTGATCCAAGCTTCACATTCGTTCTAATCCGATGCTCAGCTTCCGGGGGGGAGGGGTGTTGAGGATAATTTGCCTCAATCTAAGGCATAATAAATGTCATAGAATTGACTCCATCATTCTAGCCTAATTCTGTAATATTCTTTCCATTATTTCCATTGTAATTTGTATGTAATTACTCTAAATTGATTTGTGAGACTTCTTGTATATCAATATAAATTGACTCACTCACCATCACTAAAAGCTGTGAGGTGATTTATTCTTCAAAGAGTCTTAAGGACCCTCTATCTTCCCATCCATAAACTTTATCGTTTTTTTTCCTGCAAGTTACTCGTTTTGTAGATGATTGAATATTCTCTTAGGTTTTTCTTTATCAAAATGGCAAACATTTTCTTGCATAGTTTATTTTAATCAAATAAAAAAATTGACCATTGCTTGTCTAGTTGGGCCCCGCATGTGTGTGTTAAAGTCAAAAATTGTAGGCTAATTTGATAGAAAAATTTTAGATGTACATAATTTTTGTCTATAAGGGTGTCCATGCTTCTCACATAGGGTGGGATAAACAAAAGTGTGGCCCCCACCCCATGTGAGAGGCATGGACACCTTGATGTACAAAAATTATGTACATGAAGCAAAGTTTAATTTGATAGCTAACGGTCTCATTTGTTCTACAAATGATAAAAAAAGAAAAATTATTGGTGTACATAAAATTTGTACATGGAAGTGTCCACACCCCTCACATGGGGTGAGACCGGCTGAACTAAGCAAAACTCGATGAAAAATTATGGTCCAAACAGGGACTTACTATATTATGCAGACAAGATGTTTAAAAAACTAAACCTATTATCATTTGGTTGAAATAATTACGTCGATGATGAAAATATTCAGTAATCTTCTCACGTCAATAATATAACATGAAATCCTACAAAATAGAGCACCATAAAGCTGCTTGACTTTCAATAAAAAGAAGGGTAGACGACATAAGACACTCTAATGTCGTTTATCCTTCTCTATATGGAGACAGAAAACAGTTTACAGGACATTTATCTTATACTCTATTCACTGGTAGCCACTCTTTATCTCAAAACTTTTGAAGATATCATGCTTTGTTAGGTAAAGATACTATTTCAACTAGTTGGAGGGTACATATTATGTTCAATGATAATTTTTCTAAGCTTGTTACAATGCTGACATTAAGTTTGTTAGTTTGTTAAGACTCTTTAAATTGATTAATCTCACCCGCTTTCTATTTTAGTGTCTTGTCGGACCCGAATAGTACCTGCAGTCTTGATTGATAATAGGAGTGGTTTGAATGTTTGCACATTGAATAGTGTAAAGGCCTTGGGGCAAGGCATTTGGATATAAAGAAAAAGACGATGACGATTCGAGCATTTGAAAATTTCGTCTGCCAAACTGTTGGAGTAACTGAACTTGATGTTGTGATCGGGCCATACTAGTTCAAGATCAATTTGAATGAGGTAGATATCAAGGCATCATTCACTTTCCCATTGGGAATACTTTGGCTCATCTACGCTGCACCAAAGTGTAAGTTCATTATTGACGACCAGCTAGTCACTATCTTGACACTATATATATATTTCATTGATCAAAAACTGATGTACAATAACATAAGGCATAGCCGGGCAAATAAAAAATTAAAAGATGTATGAACAACAAAGATATATCAATCCAACGTTAGAGATTCAAAATGAACCAAAAATCAAAAGAAGTACAATATTGAATGGATGAAGTATAAGTCAAAACTACTTATTTACTCATTAGTATTTTGGTGAATATTTTGTTACATGTTGGTATCATTAAATGGATGAAGAGTGATGTCAAGCGATATGGAGGGAGGCACGAGATTTCTCAAATGCTGCTCATTTTCCAACGTTTTAGGTCATGTCCTTATCCACTTGTGCAAAATTCTCAAATCAACTTATATGGGAGATTATGCAACTTCACAGGATTTCATGGACTTTCATCGAGTGTCATGATCATATTAATATATGTGATAGTAATGTTAAAAAAATTGAATACATTTTTTTTACATGGAAATTGATGTTGTTTATCACTATAAATAAATGTAAATAAAATCGAATTAATATTAATATTTCGGTTAATTTTATTTAATTTATTTAAATAAAACATAGGCCGGCCAAGTAGCCTTGTGCCATCGAGCATAACACAACTTGATTCATGCACCATGCTACTTGTAGACAACCGGCCAATAGGGGGGCATCACATTGCCGCTTGTTTTGACAGGTACCTTTTTTAGTAAAATTACTCCTCGATTCATAGTCTAGCTTTTAATGTGTGGGTCCAACTATTTTAACTTTTAGGCCTAGCACCTACTTTTGCACCTTTAATTTTATTGTTAGAATTTCTTTATAAAGAAATTGAATTAATGATATGTGTTTTGAATTTTTTATTTTTTTTTATTTTTTTGCATTCAATTTAGGTAAAGAGGAATGGGAGGAGACTAATCATATGGAGAATCAAAGAGGTGGAAGAAAAGAGTGAAAAGGGGGTGATGGGCGAGGGGCCAGCTAGTGAGGATGGATAGAGTGGAGATGGTAGATGGCTTTACTCTTTTTCTTTCTTCTTCTCTTTTATATTTAGCCCCTATTTGACGACCGATAAAATGAATTTTTTGAAAAAAAAAAAAATAAATTTTAAAATAATGACATTTTAGAGGATATATAGTTAAAAGTACAAAAAAAAAAAAAAATTCTTCTTCTCTTTTATATTTAGCCCCTATTTGACGACCGATAAAATGAATTTTTTGAAAAAAAAAAAAATAAATTTTAAAATAATGACATTTTAGAGGATATATAGTTAAAAAAAAAAAAAAAAAAAAAAAAAATTGGATTTATAGGTAAAACATTTTATTGTGAGAATATGTGGTTGAAAATGAGTTTGAAAATAATAATAATAATAATAGAGTTTTGTTTTAATGATTTTCAATCAAAGGCTTAATTTTTCTAGTAAAACTATATCTATATATTCATATTTTAAACTAACCAGATAAATTTGATTCAAGCAAATCACCTTGCATCTCTTCTATTTCCTTGTAATATATTTTTTAATTAAAATGCTATTTTAATATCAAACTCTTTCGATTCGACAACAATGCTAAATTATTATTTTGGACTTCACCCTAAAAATAAAATAACAAAAACCAAAAACTTTGGAATCATCCATAAGTTATTATCAGAATGCTCAACTCCTCCGCCAGCTGCCAAAGAGCCGGCAATAGTATCAAGAAATTTAAATTATATTTGAAGTTTTATATGTATTAGACAATTAATTATTTTTGTCAAGCCAAGGTATATGCTCCATCCACTTGTATTTGCCGTCGACCTCGTGAAGTTTTTTAAGATAATGGACATTATAGTTAACTTTATTACGATAACGAAGCAACATGAACGATATGACACATTAATTAATTGGTGAATAAGTTTATAGTAAGTTTTAAAAATTAAATGATTTACTAAATAATTGATGTGTCGTGTCACTTTTGTTTAGAGTTATTTGGGACGTCTCCAACCCTTACACCAATTTGGCATTTTACGCCAAATTCGTGTGAAAATTCCTTTCATTAACCCATATTTTGACATCAACTTGGTTTAATGAACATTGTTGCACCAAGTATAATTTATAGATTTTTTTTCTTATATCTCATTTTGCCCTTTATTTTATACTATTTTGAACGTTAAGTTTGGGATCCTCAGCTTTGTCTTATCCATGCCATGGAGGAAACTCATTAGAGCTTCATACCGTTTATGTAAGAGCCACCTTATAGCACACAACAAATTTGATTCATATTGTATCATTTAAAAAAAAAAAAAACCTTTGTTTAAATAATTTAATTTATTTATATTTATTTTAATTCTATTATTATGTTTATATTGATGTTAAATGTAATATTTTTTAATTGTGGAATTGAGTCTAATTTTTTTAATTATTAATAAATACAACATTTTAGTTACTTAATCATAAATTTTAATTTAGTTTTATTATTAATATATTTTGTAATTAAATTCTTTGAATAAATTAACTGTTGAAATTTTGAAAATAAGAAAACAAAGGAAACCCTATTCATTTGATGTAATGAATTGGAGATAATTAAATCAGATTTTATGGACGTTATAAAATTTTGGTGTGAAAGTTGCACTATTTTAATAAAACGATTTAGAAATTACCTTAATAGATAATTTCTCATCGAACATGACAATGTGTAATAAATGTTCATTACATAGTGTTAAGGTTGATACTTTACATTATTTAAAGTTTTAATTTTTTCTTTTGTTTAATCATTTTTATTACTGTCAAAATCTCTTGAACTGCCGTCGTGAAAGTATTTAATTATTACAAAATTTAAGTGAGAAATCAGTGATTTAGTTGCATGCAATTATTATACATTGTACATTAGATTTTTTATTTTTTATTTTTATTTTTATTTTTACCGTGAATCATACTTTACTTTTACTATATTAGCATGCATCAAACATGACTAGATACATAATGTTAATAAAAAATAATAATAATAATAAATTAATTAAAATCTTCTTCATTATGCCGTTCAATGGATTAAATTTTAGATAGAAGACAATTCAAGTGTTCAGCGGCTCGGCTGTTCTGAATGAAACCCTTTTTATTTCAACCTTCAAAAAACTAACGAGAAAATGGGTTTCTCTTCGAACTATAAAATAGAACAAAACCAGGTAAAGATTGGCTGGAAAGAGAACGGAGGAAAATAGTTTTCATTTTCCTCTCTCTCTCTGAGGAAAAGAAAGTGAAAAATACAGGAAAAATTTTCAACAGCTTGAAAAATGGGTTGTGGGGAATCAAAGCACGCTGTTGCAACAGAAAACGCCATTAGCAAAAGTAAACGCAAGAATTCCAATTCCAACATAATTGCAGAAAATTCTGTTGAAGGGAAGGAAAAGTTGAACAAGGAACCTGGTGTGGACGTAAATGTGGAGGTAAGGGAAAATTTGGAAGGCGAAAAGGAAAAGGAAAATGCCAAAGTAATTGATAACGGAAATGTAGAATCAGGGATGGAGGAAAATGAGAAAGGAAGGGAAAATTCTGAAGATGGAAAGGAAAATGCCAAAGTGGAGGAGGAAATCCAGGGAGCAAATGCCAAAGTAACTGATAATGGAAATGGAAAATCTGAGGAGGAAAACGTGAAAGAAAAGGAACGAAAATTGGAGGCTGCTGTTGTAACCATGGAGGAAAATAAGGAGGGAAAATCTGGCGACATCAGTGTTCATCAAGTTCAAGAACCAGAGGAAGAAAATCTCAAGAGAGAAATGGAATCCATTATTCCTGATGAAAATGCATCAGAAGGGAAAATAGATTTGAATGATGATGTGGAGGGAAAGGAATTTCATCAAGAGGCTAAGGAGGAATCCAAAACTGGTTTGTTTATAATCTCTATTTTACATTATTACGATTCTGTTAATATTTTGTTGCAACTGGCACAAATTTATTTCTTTATTTGAATTTTATTTTCAACGCATTCAAGTCAGATTCATAATTTTCATAAATGGGTGGCGGCAAATACGTTGAAAAAGTTGTTGCATGTTAAGAGACAGACAAATTTCTTTATTTAAATTTTATCTTAAAGGATTCATCAATATTGTAATTTGTTTATCTTTGGCTGCAGAAGACGATATTAAGGTGGAAGAAGAAAAAGAGGTGATAGAAGTAGTGTTGCCAAAAGATTCTGCCACCAAAGGGGAATAGATGGATTGTGAATTTGAAGCTGCTGATTATACCAGACAAGGCTTCTTGACTGCTGTATGAGTTACAAATTATTGTATAATTTACAGTTTAATTGAATATTTAAATATAAATAAATAACTTTTAATGGTTGAAATTTATAGATTAAATTATTATTTTTATAACTATGAGTGTTCGGACCAGTTCATGCGCACCTCGACTAATCCTACAGAGTCCTGAAGTTTACAGTCGAGTATTCACCTCCCTCGCTATGAGGGGACTCCAACTAGTGACCACTCAGGAGTAAATTCAAGGTCTGACCACAGAACTATCCCTCAGAGTTATTTATAGATTAAATTATCGATTAACATGGTATCAAAACATGCGACAATAATCTTTCGTGATGACTTTTAACTCTGTTTAAAACACGAACTTCTTGAGTATAATTTTTTGAAAGATAGCCGAGTCTTCCTCTCAACTCTCATGTTAACTATGGAAAAATAAAAAGAGTGACAAAACATTCGATCCCACCTTTATTGAAAATAAAACTTAAATATATTATTTCGGCTATAATTCAGTTAAAAAATGTGATAGAACTGTTCTATTATGACCATAGATTAACTCTGAAAAATAAAATCAAACTCCATTTCCATCAAAAGTTATACTCCATCTGCCAAGTTCAGCAAAATAAACTGAAATTCAACTTTGTTTTAAGTTAAAAGCTTGGAACACAAAGGTGAAGCAATAAACCAACCACAAAACAATGGAAATTAACTAGTTATTCACATCAAGTATGAATGTTACAATAGTTATGTACAAATACACCTTCTCAGAGGCTATATGCCCCCTTCAGATGGTATCATTAGAGGGAAAAAGTCGATAGGCTATGTGCGGGTTACCTCTTCTGTTAACTCCTAAACAAACTTGACACGGTTAACCTGAGTAAATATCTACAATGCGCTTCCCAGATCATCCAGTTCTGTAATTAATTTCAAATTGGGAGCCGAGAGATCTCTGGATAAGACGAGATTTCCATCAAGATCTTTTCGGACAAATGCAGAGATACGGGGATCCATTATGATTTTGCATGTGCCTGATGTCTCGCATCTCATTTCAACGCCATAGTATGTCAAGTGATCTGAAATACTATTCCCAGCTACTGACCTGAAAAAGGTTTAGGTAAGGTCAGCACCAGCTTTTGCAAATACAGCTGCTTAAATTCCAATTACAAATAACCATGAGCTAAAGGAATTCTGAAGTAAAAAATTCTTTCTTCTATAGAAATGCAAATTTGCAGATGCAGTGGTATAGGTTCCAAAATGTGGTGTTCATCCCAAGCCCAGGCCCTGGCATGGTACAGGTCATGCCGTACAACCTTCAATAAAAATCAAAAGAAAACAGATACTTGGAATGAAAACGGTGCACGGGACCTACTTGAACCATTGATGTAAACGTCATCTTACAGTCATTCAAACAATAAGATTTTATTTGTTTCTATCTTTTGTTTTTAATTGAATTTGTACATGACGGGTAGGCCCAGCACACCTAGCAAATTGTCTCAGGGTGGCCGGTTTTCAATCATGGATAGAGGCTGACTCTGTATGCTCTTAGTGATGTAACATGGGCGTTGATCGACCAAGATAAGAAGCACCAAAGAAGTGAACATTGTATGTTTTAAATCTGAAGTCAAAAATGTAAATAAACTAATAATTTTCTGATATATTCCATTATTTTCTGATGAAATTTCTCATTGTGCTCAGAGGTAATAACTACTTGCCTGCTACACTTTGGGTCTTCCCCAGAATTATCGCAGACCTTCTCAACTGTATAAATTAAACTTCCAAGCCCAATATTGTAGAGCCAGACCTGAAAGGATGAAGATAATATAAATCGAGAAAAAACAACCAGCATAAGTTGGAACAAAAAGATAGAAGTTAGATTTTAGGAACACCCTGAAATAAATTTGATAAGAATGTCGTGCTGTTGTAGTAATTTGAGTAATCTTAGTAGCCAAGAGAAACAACACGTTCAAATAAAAAATTGAATTAAAATGAAAATTACAATAACTTGGGGAAGATTGTATGTTTTAATAAATAAATAGGATAAACGAAAGCACAACATTGAAGGGGAGTGGGAAGGAGTAACAATAGAAGATTTTCCTTATCAACATTTATCTAGAGAAACCTATGAAACTAAAAAATAATAAAGACTAACTTACACCATGTTTCAGCTTACTGAAAATAAAACTTAAACACCCTTAACTCATTATATATGTGCACCATTTAAGGACAAGGATCATGCCACTAAAAACGAAATTAGTGGTATCTATGAATTTTGAGTTACGAAGAACCATTACCTCTCTTGGGAAGTGATGGTATGTCTTTTGACGGAAATAATGGTAGTAAGGGGGCAAATGAGGCACAATATCATGTCCATTGGTGACACGAATGGTATTTGGCACCACTTGGCTATAGTAGGATGCAAAAGCAGCATTGCCGATCCTAGGTTGTCCAAACGTCATGACCTGAACATTCTGCTTCCCAAGAGCAAGCTGAGAGTATGACAAGAAGTTTTTCACTAGAAGACTCGAGAAAATCCAAGAAAATAATACTTACAGCAACAATTACACAAAAACCTGAGATTGAATCTCAAAATTCAATTTCTATAGACATCCAGGAAATTCACAAGTTTTGCATAGAAATAAGAAATTTGGTGATGTGATAATTGATTTAGTACCAAAGGTTTTGAGGTTTAACTTGAGAATTGAAAGAATGCCAATAGAAAGGGATATTGCAAGAATTAGTCATCAATGTTCTCCTTTTTCCTTTTATAAACAAAAATAGCCAGAACAATAGCTATGGCACACACTAACAGCAAATTATATGTCAATTAAGAAAAGGCCCCATATTCAGGAAAGGTATAAAAACAACAGAAAATAATAAGAAAAAGTGGGAGTAAGATAGGTACACTGAGATCGAGTCCACAAAAACCAGCCATCGCCCCACCCATTGAATGCCCAGTCACAATAATATTAATTTTTCCATATGAGTCCATTGCCTCTTTAACCGCATTTAATACTCCAGGCCGTAATGTTGTGTTGTAGTAAGCAGAATAAAATCCATGATGCACCTGAAAGAAAGGAAGTCCAATGACTGTACGCATACCCATATGAACATTCAATACACCTTTACGGAAGAGACATCCAATCACAAAACTTGGTAGTTCTAACCATTGCATTATCGACTCCAGGGTAGTCTATATCAAGCTGCTTCCAGTACAAATCTTCCACCCAATTCTGTATACTGTAAACCCAATTAAGCACAACATAAGGAATAAGCAAACTAGTCACAAGCACACCATGATCATCATGAACTAAAACAAATTGTTGTACTATCTGAAAATGCATATGCCAGGATGATCACAACCAGCATTGGGGAATTATAGATTAAAATATAGTATACAGATGATCATTTTTTTTTATTTCGATGTAAAACAAGTTGATGACACCCCAAATTCCCTTTACCAACTGCTATTTTTGAATTTGGGCCTTGCTCTTAAAAAATGGAAGTTTAAGGACCTAATTGATTTGTGGCCAATAACTTAGGGACCAAAGTGCATTTTTCTGCAAATTTGCAGATTTTAGCCTTTGTTTGGCCCCTATTTTGTAAAGTTTATATTTCTTCAAATTTATTTTCAACCACACATTTCGTGCAACCCACAATTTTGATCAACATTTCCACCTCACATTTCATCAACTTTTATCAAAATCTATTAAAAATCTCATTTATAGCTAGATCAAATAGGGGATTACTGACCAGCTACAGTAACTCCTAAAGAGTGTTTCCTTTTCGGAAAATATTCTTTTTAGTTTTAAAATCATGTCAAATAAGAATCTTCTTATTTCATTGATAAAGGAACATATAAAGCTAGATTTTTATAGATGGGTATGATTTATTTTGTTTATATTTATACATGTTAATATATAAATAAATATATTTATTAGTATAAATTAGGATACGTAAATAAGTATATTTACTAGTATAAAGTGGGAATAATTGTTGTTAATATGAATTAAGGATACTTTTGATTTTAAAACATGGAATGACGTGTGAGCTTGAAGGAAAAAGCTATGATTGGAGACTATTGCCTAAGGAAATGATTAAGGTTTCCAAGAAGGCATTTAACCAACATCAAACCTTAGCAACTATACACATGTGGACAGAAGCCACAAGACACCCCCCAACTCCCTCACACATCACTCCTCCCCCCGCCCCTAGCCCAACAAAATACACACACAAACAAAACACTCATTAAGGTAGTGATTTGTTATTTGAAAAGCCAACAAAAGCCTCAATTTTGTCCCAAATCATTCTCGACTTTCTAAAAATTTTTAAGGGTAAGTACAACATGATGTATGTAAACTATGTATACTTGTTTTTAAATCTTGAAAATCATGTTTATGGGTCCCAAATGAATATGATTATTAATGTTAGCAGGATGCAGGGACCGGAGTTTAGTAGCTCTCCACACATGTAATTTATCACCTAAGTTCCGTAAAATTCTCGTCTTCTCTATATATGTTATCAATTATCTTTTCTTGATTTTTAACACATTATAGATTTTACTAGCTTATCGAGTATCATCTCACCCCTCAGAAACCTAACGGATCGAGGCGGTCAAGCGGGAGATAGCTTATAGGCAAGATATAATAAATGTATTCATCGAAAATTATTTTTTTTGTTATGGATTTAAGTGATTATCATCGAACTATTTTCATATTATGTCAGAAATCGACAGCTTCACTTCATTTTCAAAAGATTAATTTATTGCTATTAATGGCATGGTCATTTATTTTATATAATCCCATATAATTTTTCTTTATGTTTCATACTTGAAACTCTTATGTAAGTTTTAGTGATGCTCAGGAACTTAAGAGTCGAAGCATCACAAAGATGATGCATATTAAGGCAGAGACTGAACTGAAGAAGTACCCTTACAAATTCCTTTTTTTAAATCATTCATACAAAAAGATAGCAATGGAACATTTTAATTCAAGCATCAAATTTGAGGTAAAACATGTAATCATAGAGATGATAAAAACATGAAGCACCAGTATAGGCCAAACCTGCTTTCCTGAGTTCCTCTGAATGCAATGACAATAGCATTAAGATCCTTTGCAACACCAACAAATGCCTGCACAAGATCTTAATAGTTCATAATATACTAATACACGTTCAAAACATGACAAGATAGAAATAAATTTCCCTTAGAAGGGGTTCAGCTAAAAAAAGGGCAGGACTCAGAAGAGCCCATTTTTCCTAACCTGCAAGCAGCGCTTCACATCAATAATCAGGTCAATAATTTCAAATCCCTGCATAGGTCACAATATGACATCATTGCTAAGATCAGATTCTATATAGATGTTCTATGATCATATAACTAACATTAGCATGTTATTTATACTTAATCTTGGCAAATCTTGGCACTATGTCTTGCTCATTACCTTGGTTAAATGATCACATCTTGAGCAAGTCCAAGTAAACAGTTCGGTCAAGTCTGACATATACACCTGCAAGTGCAAGACTTAGTTACGTCGAGAATTCCTCAAAACCTTGTGCGAATAGAATGTCATCATAGTTCTGACCAAACTATATTATTTTATGACTATTATCATTATGCACTTCTAGATAATAGAACTTACTCGATCAAGTAAGCAGACAATAATGATATTAATGATTTGCCCGTTTATTTTTAAAAAATTTACTCGAAATAATTATCACCTTCTAGACTTGTGTAAAATGTTATTTACAACAAACTTACAGCTGAAGCATATTCAACCAATATTCTTGCAAGTGTGTGATTGTAAGTCGCAATATGATGATGATGTTGATGTGTATGCTTCGCCTTTACCTTAAGTTCTGTAACCAGACCAAACACAAAAAAGTAGGCAGCAATTAGTAATTTGTCCCCAAAAAAGGCACTGGAAATAGTAAAGCAGCACACATAAACAATTATTCGGCAGACACTTGGGGAACGCCTTTCATGGGAGCTAGATGAACGGTTCCCTATCTATCATGTGAATTGAATTCGATACCTGAAGCTTCGAACAATAGATATATTTTTTATTAGCTAGTTGACAGGAAGGAAGATAGGATGAATTCTATCAAAACAAACATCAAAACAAATTCTATCCAGAGAACCAAAACAACATCAATTCCATCAATTATTCAGTCGAAAACCATTGGCACAAAGTAATTGAGCTAGTTTTCACAAGAAATAACTCCCAAAATTCTAGTTATTGCCATTCAACATAATTAATCAAAATCCAAATGCTAAATGAATTATCTAACTAAAATCCAAATTTCTTCAGAAAGAATGACCGGTTATCACCTCTACCAGATGAATCGATAATTAAGCATAAGATAATTGCCACAATCATCCAGCCCCTTTTTTCCATTCTCTGCCAAAAAATCAATAAAAATTTTAAATCCTCAAGTTAACACCTCATTAATTACAGAACAAAAATTTCGAAAAAGAATTAAAAACTAACCTAATTAAAGGGACTGCAATGTAATTCAGTTCTCCAAAGTAGATGAATTCCCGGTGATCGTAAAACGACGACGGTTTTCCGGAGGGGGGGCGTGAGAAGAGGAAAAACGACGACGGATTATAACGAGTCGATCTCTTTTAGCTACGTTGAATTCACACAAGAAAATGAGAGGTCTTTTAAACCCCCGGAGAGACTGAAATTCCAAGATTGCCCGGATTGCAGAGACTTTTGCCGGTGGGTTATTGTCTTGGTACGTCGAATTCTAAGCAGGGGTGATTCTGTAATTTCAAGATGGAGATGTTACGTTTAGGTTGCTTAGGACAAGGGCTTTGCTTGGTGGATATATATTTTTTGAATAATGCTGACGTGCCAGAGAAAAACTATCAGAAGGGCTGACCTATCCTCACAGGCATGGGACTCGCTTGAATATAAAAATGTCGATCTCATTGTGCTTGTGCCTGTTCGGTCAGCCCATCTGTTAGGGCTTTCTATTGCTGGAGCACCCTCAATTTTTTTGTATACCAAAGTGTCCCACACTTATATGGGTTGGGATTTGCTCGAATATCAAACACATATTTTTTGTACGTCAAAGTGTCTCACACTTAAATTCGAGTGGGCCCCACCCTATTTAGTTTGCTCAGGATAAGGGCTTAATTTGGTATACATATTTTTCTGTACATCAAAGTGTTCCATACTTACATGCGTATTCGAGCCGATCCCACCCCATGTGAGTATATGGATATCTTGATATACAAAAAATTATGTACAAGTATTGTTATCCTTGAAATAATACCGATATAATGCTTGCACAAGTTCACGTGTATTGCACGTGAATCATATGGAATCATATCATGTTACTTGTACATAATGAAATTATTTAAAGATTTATATACTGATCATATGTCAAAAAGAGATTTGACAAGTTATTTATTTATTTATTTCATTTAGTTGAATAAATTTTTACTCAATCATATTTTACAATATCATGTATATATAAGCAATTATATAAATTATTATGTCTGTGTAACATACCTGTAGAATATATCATATTTTCTTCAGTCCGAAAAGAAAAACAAAAATTATTTGTATTCTCTAGAGACATAAATGACTTTCATAGAAAAGTGTTAGATAAATAACAGTTTATTTTTAATAATTTAGAACTAAATATATAACTTTTATTATTAGTTTATTCAATTTATTGTTAGATCTAATTGGATTGTAGCAAAAAAAAATATTAATAATAATAGGATAATTAGTATATAGCATCATTACCTTTCAGTGCACTATTATTGTGAAAAATATATTTACCTTTCATCTTTTTTGCATTATCACCATTATATCCACATTTCATTGCTCATAAGATTATTTCATCAATTTTCTGAAATGATGAATGCACCACTATATTTAAATAAAACACAAAACAAAAAGAAAGAACTCATTATAGTCCTAAAATTTTTAAAAAGTACAAATTAGTCAAAAAAATTATTAAAAAGGTAATTAGCACACAATGTTCCTATCTTTATTATTGTGAAAATTCTCAATACCTTTTTTTTTTTTTTTTTTCATAATCTATCTCAAATCTGAATAAGGAATGAGAATTTAAGTTGATTCATAATTTTTGTACAAGGGGTTGGCTGATGGAACGGGAGATGAGCCGAGATGCTCGGACTTGACATAGATAAGTTGGGGATGCAGAAGTGAATTCCCACAGCACGTTACTGTATTGTAAGTATAGTTTCAAATTATAGTTCTATATAAACAATATCATGTAACCATATTTTGAAGTTAGTAAATTTTTTGCTTCATACAGTGAACATATGCACATTGTCGACCCACTTAAATTTCATGTATCAGTATTATTGTTGTCTTCTTTTCTATTTTATTGTTCATGTTTGCACAACAAGTTGGTTGACAATTAGCATAAAAATTTGTTACATCACATGGTAGGAATATTATTACACGTCAATAGACATGACAATTAGGAGATTTGTCATGACATGCCTAATAATTATTGAAAATTGAACTTAATTTGTTGTTAGTTCGAATTATGGAAGAATGATCGACTATTAAATTAACACTTAGAAAAAAAAATTAATGAGTTGCATTTTGAGTCATGTTTAGGAAGGGTTATGCAAATATTCAAATTAAACAACCTTAGTTTTGAGCATATTTTCAAGTCTTAATAATATCAAAGTTTTAAACATTTATGGTTGTGACCTAGTTTTCATAATTCTCGATCAAAAAAAGGTAAGATGTATATAAGAATTAAAATATTCATGCTGAATTTTGAATTTCTCCTCGTGGCCTAAACATGAGATCGTGAATTTTAATCGAAATCGTGAATTACTACTAGTTTATTAATTAGCTATCTAGTGTGATATCTTGACTCAAAAAATTATTTTCAAATCCTTTTTTTTTTTTTTTTTTTGGAATTCTCACATTTTACATATTTAATTGCGCAAACTATCCTTCTATCCATTTTCATTCAATTTCTCAATAAAAATTGTGAAATGACAAATATACCCTACTATTTAAATAAAAAAATTAAATTTCTAATTTTTTGATAATTCATTTGGGACTTGCTTGTACTTTTTAAATTTTTTAAAGTTTTTATTTTTTAATAATTTATTTGGGACTCATTTGCAACTTTTAAAAAAATATATAATTTCTAATTTTTTTAATAATTTATTAGAGACTGTTGAATTATTGTTGCAATTAATTTTTTTATTTTTCATTTTGTTTTTATTTAATAGAAGGGTATATTCCTCATTTCGTAGTTTTGTATTGAGAAATTTGATTAAAAAAAATGATACAAATGATGATTTGTCCAATCAAATGTATAATTAAAGGTGAAAATGGCCAAAAAAATGAAGGGTGGGGACTTTTTCACTATAATAGTGAAAGGTTTGACGTTATGTGCTAATTACCAGTTTACTAATTTATTTGGGACTTGTTTGCACTTTTTAAGAATTTTGGGACTATAATTAAATTAGAACATGTTTGGTAGAAATTTTAATTTAATTAACATCAATTTTTTGACCGCTATTTGATTATTTCATTCGTTATTTTTGAATTCTTCTCTCACAGGTAGAACTCATTTTATCTTTAACAGTTAAAAAATCAGTTAACAAAACATTATATCTAGTTATCCATGTTAATAAATAAACAAATAATTGTACTATTAATAGGACCTTCATAATTTGGTCTAGATTGATTTTACATTTTAGCACAAAAACTTACGTTTTGGATAAGTTTAAAAATAAAAGTTGGATCCATTAATAAATTTTACGACATGATGCATGTTAAATTTTAATATGGTCATGAGTTGAAATTTGATCTATTGAGAAACAAATAATGTAATGTAAGTGAGAGTATAAAATAATTAAATTATAAATAGATAAAAAATGAATGGATAATAACTTAAATGGTACATTTGGATATCTTGAAATGCGTGAATAAACATTGACTTGAGTGTTTATGAAAAAATTATAAAATTAATCCAAACCTAGGTTTTAAGTAATGAACGACAACATTCAAATTTCTTTAAAAGAAATAGAAAAATAAATTACTTTAATTTTACTTTGATGATTGATGTTTTGAATATTTTATTGAGTATATGTCAATTTAGCATCACGTACACAAAATCCTTTGTGCAACAAATTACTTTAAAGAAAAAAAATTAAATTTAGCGTAATATACCGGACCTTTATGAGTATCTTAAATGGAAATTTGAAAACTTTAGGACTAAATTTGAATTTCTTGAATTCTTGAGGGGTCAAGGTGAAAATTATAAAAAATATTTAGTCAAAGGAATGTTGAAATCTAGAGCTATCTGTGAGAATATGAGTTATTTGGGCAGTGAAAATAAAATTTGAAAAGTTCATGACCAAACTGCAATCCAAGAAAAATTACATGTTTATGAATTCTGGACCTCAGGTAGTCCTTAATAATATCATGTTTGAGGTTCGGAGGCATTGATGAAATTCTGGTAAGTTTGAGGATTATTTGAAATTTTACAAACTTCAGGGACAAAAATGTAATTTTGAGGGAAAATTACAATTTCGTGATTTTCAAACCTTCGAGAACTTGCTCGGATAAAGCAAAGCAAAGCAAAAAGGAGCCGATTATATAGTATATTAAAAGCTGAAGAAACCACATTCTTAGCATCAAAGAACGCATTAAACGAAGAATTCTCTATCGACACAAGATTGGCCCTAGGCCAAAGCCAACTAGGCAATAGTCTAGGGCCTTAAATCAAATTTGCCTCAAAATGAAATTCAATACATGTAAAAAGGCCAAATTAAAATACTAATTTGTAAAAGATGTATTAATTAAATATTAATTTAACTATAAATTTTTTGATCGATTCTAATTAGGGCTAGTCATCGTTCAGTTCTAAAGAGAATCGAATCGAACCCGAAATTCTCGGATATTTAGTAAGTGAAACTATCATGTCCAAATTTAATTATGGAACCGTTCGGCTTCGAGTTCGGTTCCATTCAATTCAATTCGGTTCGATTCCCAGGTCCGTACTATAATTAATTTTTTAATATTTACGAAATTACATTAATTCAACTAATAATATATTCAATCTTAACTTTTACAAAGTAACGTAATCTAATCATATGTATCTTTTGCGTCTTTCTTTGTTGAGTTCTTCATAAATTTGATTGTTAAAATCATTGGAAGAGAAAGATAGCAAACTCAAAATAATTAAGAGAGACGTTGTCAAACTTCAACTCTATTTCTCCAAAACGGTAGAAAATGGCACTACGGTAGAGTAACAGATTTGGATAAATTTTAAGTCAATTTGATTGAGTTGGCTTTGACTGGAAATTAGAAATAGGAAAAATCATATTTTTGGGTTTAAACTAAATTAACTAGTTAGCAAATTTATTTAGGCAAAATAAAATAATTTGGATGATTTAAAATAAAGTAATTAAAAAAAATTAAGGAGATTTGATTTTTATTCGGTTCTCCGGTTCTTAATCTAGAATCGAGAACCAAACCGAACCTGTCGATTCTCGATTTAGATACCCGTTCAAGTATTTAATTTAAGAAGAACCGCTCGATTCGAGAATTTTGTCCAGCCTTAATTCTAACTTGGTTCTATTTTATCTAAAATAAATTTTTTTCGAGTTTAATGTACATAATTAATGACGAGTTACGAAATGAGTCCAATATTATTACGGTAATATGATTTAATTTGGTAACTAATATTAAATATCAAGTAATTTACTTTAATGAGTTATAACTCGAATATGGTTTAAGGAAAAATTCAACAGTCAAAGGTTAAGTATGACAAATTTAATTTTCAAACGTCAAGTTTCAAAACACAAAACTCAGATATTAGCTAATGAATTAAAAATATTTATTAATTAAATTTAATAATGTCACAAATATACAATTAATGGTAGCATATACATAAATATATATATATATATTACAACTTTTTTACCTGTCACATATTGTCAAATTAATTGGTCACAGATTATTTCGAGATCACAAATCAAAAATTTTTACGTCGCAATTTATTTCATTGGTCATAAATCAAAAAAATTATAGACTACGGTTTACTATCGATTACAAATTTTCAAATTTGTTGGTCACAAATTATATTTTAGTCACAAGTTATCAAATTTTAAGGTCACAACTTAATACTTGATTACATATAACTAAATAATTGGCTCACCGCCACCAACACTATCGTCATCACCATTTACGACCACCCTCATCAACACCACTACCATCGCACTACCACCACAGTCAACACCTCCATCTGTACCTCCAACAAAAATTGCTACCAGATTTACCATCATGCCAAATTTAAAAGCCCAAAAAAAACCCCCAAAAATGTAGATCGATCCACTACACTACCACCATTGCCGCCACCACCTCACCACCAACACCTCAAAAATCACCATTTAGATCACCATCACCTCCACCGCTATATCCAAAAACCTAACAAATCCCCAAAAGCGCCGAATGCACAAAAGTGCGGTGGTTATGCTGTAGTCGAACGCCCAAAAATCGCAATCACATATTCTTTTAGGTCACAAACTAACCAATAGTCACAACACCCAAACAATGATCACACTCTTCCTTTCCACTCCACTACTGCCGCTATCACCACCACTACGACCACTACCACAATCGCTACCATCACCATCACACCGACATCAACTCACCATCACCGCCAACAGCGCCACCCTACAATTCTAAAACAGTCACCACACCCACATCAACCACAAACCACCATTACAACAATCACACACACCACAACAACCATCAGCCACACAAGCCACCATAACCATTGGAAAAATCAAACTCAGAAATTAGAAAAAAAAAAGAGAGGGGAGAAAAGAAAATAACAGATTTGCTGATGAGCAATCGCCATTGTCTAGTACCAGATCGCCTAGTGCGAAGGAGCGCTGCTATTGCACCGTGATAATAGCCGGAGTGGGTGTGCCATCAAGAGTCATCGGAGTGGTTGCATCATGAAGAGACACCGAATGTAAATTATGGATTGAAAATGATTTATTAAGCAGGAGTGGATGGGTTTGGTGGGTGGGGATATGTAAAGTTATTTACTTTTGTAATAGTGTTATTATTAATTACCTGATTTGTGCTTAAGTAAACTTCTCACCTGATTTAAGAATATTGATTTTTAAAATCTTGGTGGGATGTAATTTCCCCTTTGGGTTATTTAAAATATTTTTTTCTCGAGTCCATAATATGCCATTTATTAAGAGTTTCAAAATGAGTCCAATATTGATAAGGTAATTCTCGATCCTCCAATAAATACATATATAGTCCAAATACTTTATTTTCATATTTAGTTCCTCAAAATCTCAAATTCATTAAGATGTTTCTAATCAAAATTATTAGAATCTAGTTATGTTTCTTATCACTAAATAATTCTAACTCATCGTGTTATAGTCTAAAAATATATATTTCTGAATATTTTGGAATCTAGTCCCTAATTTTTGCACTTTTTGTAGCTGAAAATCATTGTTCTTCTTACGAGTCATCCTTACAATACTCTCAGGACTTCAAATTATGGTTCTTAAACTTTCTCATGATATCTACATTTCACCTTACTTGAGTTTTCCCAAATAATAATTCTGGAGATTACTATTTAAACTCTAATATTATTTTTTTTCCTTCAATGGGATAATTTTACTAAATATTGTATTATCCTAGTCTCTCGAGTTGTCGAGATTGTTTTACTACTCTATCTTTTGGATGGTACTAAGACATCATTTAAAATATAAATATATAATTTATTTACATATTTAAGTATTTTTACACTTGTAAAAAAATTTACGTTTAAATGTCTCATAATAATGAGTCATCTAGAGCAGGGGTAGACCTAGGAAGATAATTCAATTGGAACGAGACAAAATTATGTAAAAATTATGGATTAAAATTATGAACTAAAAATTATGTGGACTACTTTGTAAATGTCAAAAATTAAGGGCCCAGGGGGTGCAATTGCACCCACAGTGTCCTTCCTAGGTCCACCCTAGCCTAAGGCATCAAAATTTTTAGTATAAACCCTATATTAACATGTTCGTCCAATGCATGCATTGGGGATTATATAATCTCCAAGCAAACATGTCCCATTCTTTTGAAGAGTTGATGATTTGAGTCACGCAATTTTCACTCTATCCATGATTTACTTTGTTAGACCATGTGGTCATTATCTTTTTGAAGCATAAGTATTTTGAGTAGGTTAATCATTTTTGTATCACATGTAATTAAACGAACAAGAAGGCTTGTTTTAGTATTGTAAATTAAGCCCTCGTTCGGCCCCCATTTTGTGGAAATGAAAATGGTTGGAATAGTATTTTTTTTTTTGAAAAATTAGCGGTTGAAAAAGAAGGAAAAATTATCGGTTAACGTATAATATTGGCCACGTTTATTTTCCATTCTTTAGCCACAAAAATATAAATATGACCGTTATTCATTACATCAAGCCATCATATTTGACTTTATTTCTCTTGTGTGGGTCCCGTAATGACTATGTTTTTTTATTTTCATTCTTATAAGAATGAGAATCAAATGGGGGTATTATTTTATGAAAAATTGTGTGGTTGAAAATATGAGACAAATTGAAATGTAATGGAATGGAAATTAATAAAGGTCAAACGAGGGCTAATTTGCATTTAGGGTTATTATTGTGTAGGGAAAGTTGTTATTCTGTTGTAGCTAGCAATATTTCACTGACTAGTATGTGTTGAAGGGACATGTTATGTATTCCACATGGTTGTATGGAAAATATTTATTGATTTACACGTTGGTTAAGTTTAAAGTTGGGTCAAAAAAACGTCTTAAAGTAGGAAAGTCAAAGAATAGTTATTAAAACCGGCCAGTCCAGTTCAAAAATTGGCAAATCAAATTGTGATCTGGTCCAGTTGATATTATTGGTAGATTTAGCAAGTGAACCAGTGAAAGATCAATTGAACCGCCCAAAATCATGGTCATGAACTTGGAACTGGTTCACAGATCCACCGATTGAACCGCAACTCGGTGACCCAATGATTTTTTCTAGTCAATGAAATGGGTCGGGTTTGATAACTATGAGTCAACGTTAGCCTTGAAGTTGATTTCGACATGCAAATGGCGTTTTATCATCGATACAATTCAAGTTTTGAATACACTAGAATGATTCGGAATGGAGCATCTCATTTGTTTTCTCTAAAAGTTTCTACTACATTGGTGCAATAAAGCATAATCCAACGTGTGATTTATTAGCACTTTTAGGATTATCGTCGTTCATCTTTTAGAAGGAATAGTTACAAGATAGAGCAATTTACACATTCCCAAAACCTTAAAAACCCAAATAGTGATCCTTGAGAAGCCAAGAAGCACATGCCTTGATCTTCTTTGTCTTAGAATGCTTTTGTAAAAGTCACATTCTTTTTTACAAGCTCTATCTTGTATTTCATTTCCTATTTCTCACCGGCTTATTCTCATTATTTTTCATCCATTGATCTCCCTGCTTTCTCAGTTATGTATTCTAGGATGTATCACTAGTAAGTCTAGAAATGTAGGCCAGCTAGATCAACATAATAAAAACATAATATACAATCCTATCAACTTCTAAGATTATTTTTTCTTGTCCGTAGTTGAAGTTGAAGGATGCAAAAAATCGTACTCCAAGTTGTTTATAAACTACATTGGTGCATCATATGTGTATGTCTTAAGGATAAAATTCGACAGTTGAATATATTGGAATTTTGCAGGAAATTTTGTATTATTTGGTGAATGGAAAATTAAGTCAAAATTTAAATCACTTAAATACGTGAATTATTGGAAAAGTGCGTAGAATATTATGAAATATTCTAGAAATTATTTGGCTGAAAATATGTCTTTCTATATGAAAGATTATGACATTTGACATTTTCATTTTTCAAGAGACATGTCTCTTTAAATATAGAGACTAATTCCAATGGTTGTATCATTTCCATAGATTGTGTCTTTTGAGACAAACATTTTCAACATCTATATATTGACCCCATATGTTTGGATTTATTTATTCAAAAATTTCATTCCATTCCATATTTTACACTTTACTATGCATAAAACACTTTGTAGAAGTGATTATCTTTTACATCAAAATCATGATTATGGTAGGGAAGGAATTCCGTTCGAGTTCGCTGGTTGAAGTCATTTGGAGTGCTCCTATGGTTTGACGTAGTCGTTATATCTTGGGAAATGATTGTCGGAAAACCGTTAGCACCAATGCGGGACAAATTCATCTTAAAGAAATAGTTATACACTTCTTGGCCAATAGCATCACTTGCATCTAATTTTTTCTTATTTCTGATTTCATTTCTTCATACTTGATTTCAGAAAATAATTAATTTTATTTATATGGTATATACAAGGTTCGAAATGAAGAATCACATGTTTTAATTCAAGAATGAAAATGGTCAGATTTGATAATCATTGGTTAGTTTCTCAAACTCCATTTCGGTAAGTCGAAACCTTGTTTCAATTTCGTGAATATGTAAGTTACGTTTTGTGAATATAATATGCATATTTGAATCGATGTATCCCCCAACAATCTTAAAATGAATTTGTCTTCATGCATTTACATTTTTCATTATTCTGTTTGCATGAACAAAGTATTAAATGGATTGGATGATAAAATCTGATTGAACAAACTTGACACCGATTTATGTTTTATGCTCAGTGAGGTCCTGTGTAACTTTTAGAAAAAAAAAAAAAGAACTGATGCATACATGAGAAACTATTATGTTATTATATGAATTGTGTCTTAAGTGTTCTTGCCATCCATTTGTTTAGTATATGATGAAAGTGAAGTATTATATATTGCACATAGTTGCAATTGTTAATCAATATATATGACTGTCAATACATATCTTTCCATAAATTAGTCAAGGACTATAAAGTTGTTTTATTTTGGAAAAGTGCATGTGGTTTTTAAGGTAATTTATTAAATGCATTTTCAAATCCAATTTTGTATTCACATAAACTCGACACCGATTTATGTTTTATGCTCGGTAGGGTTATGTGCAACTCTTAGAAGAAAAAAACTGATACATACATGAGAAACTATTATGTTATTATATGAATTGTGTCTTAAGTGTCCATGCCATCCATTTGTTTAGTATATTATGAAAGTGAAGTATTATATATTGCACATGGTTGCAATTGTTAATCAATATATATGGTTGTCAATACGTGTCTTTCCATAAATTAGTCAAGGACCATGAAATTTGTTTATTTTTAAAAACTGCATGTGGTTTTTAAGGCAATTTATTAAATAATGAATCTTCATTTTCTAAATACATTTTCAAATCCAATTTCGTAATC
This sequence comes from Olea europaea var. sylvestris, assembly GCF_002742605.1. NCBI lineage: Eukaryota > Viridiplantae > Streptophyta > Magnoliopsida > Lamiales > Oleaceae > Olea > Olea europaea. The sequence continues at coordinate 4,663,024 of NC_036258.1, read as the reverse complement.
TATCATCAACTTGATTATCCTATCAAATAATATGACATATATATTTATTTAAATAGGATCTATATATGTTGGTCATTGGTACAAATCCAATGTTATTGGAATAGATGCCAACTAATTGTGAAAGTATATGAACTTTCATAACTATTCTTTTATTGAAATATGAAATATGACATGGTAAATTAGTTAGTTATATTTTCATATCTTGTTAAAATTATACTAACTTTGATTAATGTTGATAGCCTCATTTAATCCTATGGAATTAAGTGAGATGACTTTTGTACCAGTTATATTTGCATAAAGTATGACAAAATGTAATTTGTCCTAATTTGATTACTTGGAATTGGTGGAAAATTATGTAGAATATTATGAAATATTCTATAATCAATTTAGATAAAAAAGTGCGTCATTTCATATGAAAAATCATGACTTTTGATATAATTATTTTTCAATAGGTATGTCTCTTCATGGAGATTATTTCAAGAGGTGTGTCCTTTTGTAAAGGCTGTGTCTCTTGAGAATGCAACTTTTCAACCTATAATTGATTCGTTTATTTAAGTTTGAAAATGGTGAATATGTACCTTATTATTTGACATGAAATAAAATTATCATGTGAAATGTCATAATGTGATAAGAGAAGTTGCAATTCTTGTGAATCAAGATGCTTAGCCCTCTTCACTATTGAAATTGACTTCAATCGTGAGACCAATTAAATTGGTTTATATTTGGAAAGCATTGCTGGTCTATATGATGACCTTGATTTAATTTGGATGATCAAATTAAAATAATTGGATTGAAGTACGTTATATACAACTTTAATTGAAATTAATTGTAAGTCAACGACCACTATTTTAAAAGTATTTAGACTTTCACGAAGCACTCGATATGGATATTATCTGAGAGATAAATGAATAGAACTATAAAAGAGTTGCTGAATTCTAAGTTCAAGTATAATCCAAGAATGTGGGGGGTTAAATTTAATGCTTGTGAACTTGAAATGGAAAGTTCAAAACTTGTGGATACAACATTACTAAATTGTATATATATTCCTAACTGAGGAATTGTGGAGGTAACTCAATTTAACAGTTACGTTTGCTTCTATCTTATAATCAAGAACGACATCTATGAAGGTGGAAAGATAGAAAACCCTTATACTAATTATAAGAATAATATATACTAAGTCTAAAGTGGATGAAATGAGTTGTAAAGTCGATTATGACGTTTGTTTAGACATGCAAGAACAATTGGAATATATGAAGAATATTCATAAAGTTCAAATGTATGGTAATATTTTAATGATGATATTGAATACTCATGATTCTGAAATCCACTAATAAAAGTGATTAACTAGTGTAGTATTTAATAGAAATCATCTAACAGTATCTAGAAATTGATAAAGCTTTAGATAAAGCTAATGATGCATATATTTTCATGAGAGGATTTCTTGATGGCGACAATTTGTATCTATCAAATAAATCGATCATTGGCTAGCAATATTTGATAAGATACTAAGTCACATGTAATGGTAGGTCTAGATGTATAAGTCATGGACGTAATACCATTAAGCAAATGATTTCAGTAGTGTAAACTAATGGTACCTTTAAGAGATTTATCGAGAGATCAAGTATACTGCATATCGAAAGGAATGAGATTGAAACCTACTACGTTAGAGTCTTTATAATGGTAACCTTACCTTATTGACTGGAGATCCCAAGATCTTGGTTCAAAGGGACTATTAAGTTATGAGGATTCCATGAAACACTAAGAAAAATAACTTTCTAACTCATTCCTACGATATTAAAGTGCTTTCTGGAGAGTTGCAAGAGGTTAAGATAATCTTTTAATAATTCCTATATCTTGATTAAGTCAAGTGGAGTAGGGCATATTCTTAATAGGAGGTCACCTATGTGAGTGTGAAGTGGGGCCGCTACGATGAGAATTATTTAAGGCTTAAATTCTCTAAACACTTGCAGAACCAAGAAGAGTTCAGGGCAAAAATGAACCAAGTTATGAGAACCATGAACGATTTAGGGAAGACATTGTGTGAGTATCGTTGTCTTGGCTTACACTAAAGGCTGAATAGTTCAAGACATCACGTTCACCAATTAGTCGAATAAGTCCGATGGTATTTCACTAAGGGGGATTTAAGGCCAAAAGTTACCATCCCTGATGCAGTATTTTTCGCTCTCTCTACTAGTGTCCGCATAGATATTTGCATTAATTTTTATTCATGTGGGGGATTGTTGGAATTTTGCTGAAAATTTTGTATTATTTGGTGAATAGAAAATTAAGCCAAAATTTAAATCACTTAAATACGTGAGTTATTGAAAAAGTGCGTAGAATATTATGAAATATTTTAGAAATTATTTGGCTGAAAATGTGTTTTTTTATATGAAAGATTATGAGTTTTAGTATTATCATTTTTCAAGAAACATGTCTCTTTAAATATAGAGACTGATTCCAATAATTGTGTCACTTCCATCGGTTGTGTTTTTTAAGACAAATATTTTCAACATCTATATATTGAATCCATATGTTTGGATTAATTTATTCAGAAATTCCATTCCATTTCATATTTTACACTTTGCTATGCATAAAATACTTTGTAAAAGTGATTATCTTTTGCATCAAAATCATGGTTATGGTAGAGAGGGAATTCCGTACGAGTTCACTGGTCGAAATCATTTGGAGTGCTCCTATGGCTTAACGTAGTCGTTGTATCTTGGGAGATAATTGTCGGAAAACCGTTACACCGATGCGGGACAAATTCATATTAAGGAAAGAGTTATACTTACCTCGGCCAATAGCATCACTTGCATCTATTTTTTTCTTATTTTTGATTTCATTTCTTCATATTTGATTTTAGAAAATGATTAATTTTATTTATATAATTTATGCAAGGTTCGATATGAAGAATCATATGTTTTAATTCAAGAATGGAAATGATCAGATTTGATAACCATTGATTAGTTTCTCAAACTCCATTTCAATAAGTCCAAACCTTGTTTCGATTTCGTGAACGTGTAAGTTACGTTTTGTTAATATAATAAGCACATTTGAATTGATGTATTCCCCAACAAAATACAAAAAACATTCTTCAATATGCAAGTTTGGACTGTTGTTCTCAACAAAACTGGCCTTTGAGATTGTTAAGCGGCAGGCCACTTATGCGCACTTGCTTCCGTACTTTAGTTCAGTGCCCTTTTGTAGGTGAATCAGTATATGACCCAAATTGCTTCGACAGATACGAAAAGTAGAAAAAGCTGAAGGGCTTTCCAAATGTTGAGATTTCTCCATACAAGGCTTTGTTCATTGGTAAATATATCCTTTACATTTGGATCGATGTGAAAAGAATGGAGTTCTTCTAATTATTTTTGGTCGATTCTTGATCGAGTACACTATTTAGAGAGGTTTTTTTTTTTTAAATATTAAAAAAGAGGGTCTTTTAGAAGATATCTTAAAAGATGTATTTTCATCTTGTAGCACATAGAAAACCGGCAAAACCTCAACGCAAAAGGAAGCCCCAATAGCATGCGATTCTAATGTGGGAGAATGTGATTCCCTCTACATTTACATTTTTGTCGCGTTTATTAGATGAATAGTGATAAGAGTTGAATTCAATTTCATTATCTTCTCTCAAATTATAATACAAGTGTATTAAACGATGAAGAGCCTCTCTTTTTTTCTTTTTTTTTATTTTGGCGGAATTATTGCTCTTGTTAGAAGAATTTTTTGAAAAAATTACCGTAGACTAGCTTCCAAAAAATTTATTCAAATTTGTTCAAAAGCATATTCTTAGTTTTATAAACAATTTTGAACTTTTCAAAAACACTAACAAATGAATCAAAATATAATAAGAAGTCGTTTATGTGTCTCAGCTATATGTGTGTGTGTGTATATCTCGTAATAATATGCATGGCAAAAAGTAAAGAGGATAATGTTCTAAGGGGACCTCGTCAATTTATGACAATTGCAACATTCTTCATACGTAAGACCTAAAAATGACATCAACTTTATTAGCTATTGCACAAACAAATTTGAAAACCAATTACCATTTTCTTTAGGAAATAAAGAAAAACATATAATTAGAAGTTACGTGACAAGATAAAGGCTTACAAGAGAGGACTTGAAATTGAGAATGATAAGTTTTACTCGATAGTCTAATTAAAAGAAAACATATTAGACACTTAAAAAATGCTTTGTGTTGGGCTCGTCATCTCCCTTCTCTTTTTTTCCAAACTTAAGAAGATCTGTTTTTTAGTAAATTTTGATAAAAGTTGATAAAATGTGTATTTGAAAAACTAATTAAATTTGTGGATCCTACAGAATATGTTGTTGAAATTAATTGTTAATTTTGACTTAAATTTTTATCGACTTTTTAAGCTACATCAAACAGAGGATAAGCGTAACAATTAACTAAAAAATTTATTATTATCACGTGTTACCCATGTGATTACAAAATTCTATCCTATTATTGTTTGTGGCTTTCCATTTTCATTTGGGAACTAGATGCCACGAATCTTGTTATGGAGAAAAGAGATCCGAATTGGATAAATCCGATTTCCCTCTCCAACTCACAAGATTCTTCCTAGAAAGATACATCACAAAGTTATTTGGATCACATTTTGATCTTCTTATTGATTGCAAGCATATAATTTTCATGGGAAGAAAATAAATTTTATATAATTCAATTGCCTAAAACTTATTTGTCTGAAAATTATCAATTAAATGTGTTTGATTAATTCAATTTTCAACATAAAAATTATTATACTTGTTCTATTTTTATTGATGGGTAGATGAGAGAGAGTGGATAGATAAAAGAGAGAAAAAGATAGTGAATTTCCTAAAAAAGAAAATGCTACTTCCCTTAAAGAAAATATTTTTCTTGATTTTGAGGAAAATATGGTCACATGACCAAAAGTAGAAAAGTATTTTTCATGAAAAAATGTCAAGTCAAACAGCACAAAAGTAGGAATTTGAATGGAGAAACACATTTTTCAGAGAAAATATTAGCAATCAAACGCATCTTTAAATTTTTTAATAAATTACCCACACAAATACAAAATATATTATTTACAAAAATCGAATGTTAGGATAAATGTCTAAAAATTGATCAAACTCCTTCTCAAATAGATTCGAACCTATAATCGATCAATTTATAACAATCAAATGAGATTATTTATTTATTTTGAGGAAAATGACCTCAAGGAAGTAGTTTTTCGTTATGCTAAACTGAATTATATAAATGGATAAGTATAATCGGGTACAAGTGACACAACAACCAAATGAATAGAATCAACCCAATTCTGAATAATCAAGGAAGAAGTAATGAAAGAAGAAAGATTATAAATTATTTTCGTTATATAAGAACAGGCGAAGACAATAATAACAACCCTTCCATAAGAGAGCTGTGTTAATGTACTAGGAGCAAAGAATTACGTTAATTGTACATTATTTGTGTACACTTGAATGATATTTGAATATGTAGCAAAACTGGGGTATTGTTTTAAGTATTAGAAAAAAAAATTAAAATAAATGAAGAACTGAATGTAAATCTTTATAATTAATTTTTTTATCATATAATAATCATTTAATGATAGATTAAATCGAAGCCGTACAAAAGTTGAGTATGTGACAATATCCGTATGCAGAGATTCGTTATTGTGCAACTTTTGCGGTACGACACATCAATCCCTATCAAATCAAACATCAAATTTTACTACAAAAGAATTCAAAATCAAAATAATCTAATCTAAACAAATTCCTTCAAATCCAATGTTATCCTCGCCTTTGCCAGATAAAAACTTGTCCCCACAAAAATTCTATATAAATGTCCCCATGCAGTTTCCATTTTCCTCACAGCAAAACCAAAGTACTTCAGTACTCTCCTAGCTTTCTTAAGTAAGTACACCAAAAAAATAAGCAATATTCTAACTTTTTTGTAAGTACTTTTGTGTTGCATCAATGGATAGGGTGAGCAGTATTGTGTCAGAAAATCCAGTGGTGATCTTCAGCAAGAGTTCATGTTGCATGAGCCACAGCATCAAGTCTCTCTTCTGCGATTTCGGCGTAAACCCGGCAGTTTTCGAACTGGACGAGATCCCGAGAGGCCGGGAAATCGAGGCAGCTATGTCGAGGCTTGGCTGCAACCCGACCGTCCCGGCGGTGTTTATCGGCGGCCAATTTGTTGGTGGAGCTAATGAGGTCATGAGTCTTCATCTCAAGAGAAAATTGAAGTCAATGCTCAAAGAGGCTGGTGCTTTATGGGTTTAAAAATTTTTTGCACCTTTCTTTTCAAACTATCCGGCACTAATAATAATAATAATAATTAATTAATGCATTTCTGTTGCATTAATTTGATGGTAGTAAGAAGTCGGATTAGAGTGTAGTTTTAGAGTTGAGAGGGCATGAAGTTTTCCTAACCATACTAACTAGCAATAATGTGTGCTTGTTAAATAAGCAACTTTTTTTGCTGAAGCTACTTATGCTTTTGATTAGTTATAATAAACTTCATGTTTGATTACTTAAAATCTTTTTCATAGCACGTTCAGCGTGTTGAGCACGTTCGATCCAACAAGCATGAGGAGAACGAAATCACAAGTTTTATTAAAAATGATCTCTTCTTCATTTGAACATGTTATAAGCTCATCTAATTTATCGAAGTAATCATTTATAATTTGAATCATGTTACAAGCTCATCTATTTTTGAGCCTTTAATTTCCTTTTATCATTTTTATAACAATTTTAGTGCGTTTAGTTGCAATTGATTCGATGGATCATATCAAGTCAATCTTGTCTAGTTTAACATAACAAACATGCTCTTTAAAGAATGTTTAGTGTATAATTGGTCTCGAATGGAGTTCAAAAGACTATATATTTGAAAAGTTACACTATTTTCTCCTTTTTGAATAAGTTTTATATGTTTGTGAGTATATTCAAATCAACAAGTCTAAATATACCATTCGCAAATTTTCTCAAAATGTTATTTTCTTTGATCATATTTAAATAATTTAATTTACAATACCAACACATGGTCTTAGAAGATGATTAGTATCTCAAATCGCCCTAGAGTTGATATCTGCCGTCCACCCAATGATTCATTAATACATCATTTTAAATTAACGTATTCAATTTTTTTTTCAATCTCACATTATGCGACAATTAATTATTGGATTTGAACAACAAATCTTATCTCCTTATCCGAGGCCAAGTTCGAAAAGCTTGACATAAAAATCACTTGAAATATTTGTTCCATAGTAAATATTTTACAAGAAGAGAATCTGACATCATCACTATGCTAATGCGTGAAATTGCTGATTTGCTTCATGAAAAAGCTATATATAAACGTGACAAAATGCTAGAAATTTCGACCACCACTACTTTTTGAAGAGTCGAATGTTTGATAATTCCATCAGATGTAACATATTTATTCGAAAACTATCATTCTATAATAAATTATTACTGATACAGGGATACGTTTAAATATATGGAGAGACTGCTCCAGGATCTCAAACCTTTCACAAAAGTACAGTGGGTTCCAAAATATTGAGACCAAAGTTCCAAACTTTTAAATTAATATGCACAGCGAGCAGGATCGATCTTGAAATTTTAAGAGACTTATGTCAATTTGAAAACACACACATTATATTTATGAAAAAAGAGCGTAAAAAGAATTATATTACATTAATATTTTTTTCATTTAGTATATTATTTAAAACATATATTTATTTTTTTAATTTTAAAATATCTTGCTTTCAAAAATATATATATATATAATAATAATAATAATTAAATTTATCTATTTTAATAGTCAAATCTCAAATATCCGATTAACTTCATTAACATATTAACAACCCAACAAGATAATAGGCAACCCAAAATCCAAATAATCAAAGTGAAGAGTGAACAGTTAATTCCAGGTCCCTTTTCGTCATTTCTCTCTTATTTACCCTCTAACCCACAAAAACAATCAAACAGAGAAGAAAAGAAACTCTACCGTCATTCTTTGTTCCTTGCTACACAACAATACAATTTACATCTTAATATCGGCATTTTGAGATTTATTTGTATTTTTCTTATTCACAACATGTTAAAAAAAAAAAAAAAATTAATTATCATTTTTTGCAATGAAATAGTATTATTTGGTTTTTTTTTCTTATTGTATTTTTTTATTACATGAAAGGGGCACCATTTTTATATGTTACACAGGGTATTTGAAGTCTCAGGGCCAGCCACGATAATAATTATAAATAAATAAAATTATTTAAATTTATAAAAATAATAATCTAAAACTTTCAAATCTAAATTAAATTTACTCTTCTAAATTTTTGATAGAAATTAACAAATACAATATTGCAATTTATTTTAGAATTTCTCTTTCAATAGATGCCATGTTAATTCATTCAACTTTTCTTATGACATTGCTAACAAAATAGAGGATTTTATCAACTTCACTTTGAGAAATTATTTTTGGCAGATATAATTGTAACAAGTATAGTCAAATAATATTTTAAAAACAATTTATATATTTGAAAAACAATAGTCCATTTTAATATAGTCTAGTACTTCAATCATCATTTTGGTCCTTTCTGACAAACAATTTTTCAAGCTTGCAACTCAAAAATTAACTCTGGTCCATAATATTAGAATTTTTTTAGTGCTTAAAAAATTCTTCAAATTAAACCAAAACTTCAAAGAATTATCGCCTGCAGTTTTCAATTTCTTTAGAATAAAAAATAATTTCATATTTTTTAAAAGGCTAATTAACATAAAACGTCCCCACTTTTCAATGTTTTTGTACAAAACGTCCTTAACTTTTATTTTTTGTTAATTTTACCACCACTTCTACCTTTTATTGCTGAAAAGGTCATTTCATCCACTACCGTCAAATGCTCCGTTAACTCAACAAAAGTTAATTAGTACAAAACATCCACATCTTTCAATGTTTTTGTATAAAACGTCATTGCCTTCTGTTTTTTTGACAATTTCAACCTCACTTTCACAATATTTTTGTTGAGTTAACGGAGCATTTGATGATTGGTGGATGGAATGATCTTTTTTCGTAATGAAAGGTGAAGGAGAGGGTAAAATTACCACAAAATAAAAAGGTAGTGACGTTTTTCACAAAACATTGAAAGGTGGGGACGTTTTGTGCTTATCACCTTTTTTAAAATTATTCAAACTTAACTTAAGTAAAGAAAGAGTCTGATCAAAATATATAAGAAATAATCAACTCTAACAGATTTTTTTTTGTTGAATGTGCTATCTTACTATTGGAATTTTCATCAAAGTATGAATAATATGTTCGTCGTGAAATGTGTGTTCAACTTTCATATGAACAGCAATTTCTTTATCTATTATCTTGTCAGATTCAAAATCAGTTTTTCGATATATTTCAAAAATTAAAATAAGTGATTTTAAGTAACTAATAGCAGTTTTAATAGACATGACCTCACTTTACAACATATTGCTTACTCTATTAATAATTGATATATATTGTACCAAATAATCATGCCAAACAAGAAACTCAACTTTTATAATATCAAAAGATAAACTTTAGGTTCCGTTTGATTGTAAAAGTGAAATTTGGGTTGAAAGAAAATGAATTCCAATGAATTGAATTACCTAGAAATTGTTTTACTGTGAATTGTCAATTATTGTATTTAATTGGTATAATTTTTCACGTGAAAAATGTTGAAATAAAAGTATTTTTTGATGTTCGTTTGACTTTATTTTATATGAAAATTGTCAATTAAAGGGATGTAATTTACAGGTATTAGGAATAGAATTTGTTTCTATTGCCAAAAAAAAATCAAGAAAATCATCTATCTTTTGATGTTCGTTTAACTTTATTTTACATAGAAATTATCAATTAAAGGAAAATATTTTTTTACAATTAGGGATATAATTTGTTTCTATTGCCAAAAAAGGAAAAAAAAAATAAATCAACCAGCATCCTAGAAAATGAATCCTTCATCAATTTAGTGGAAAATAGTTGAGGTGACATGAAAGTGAGAAAATGAATTGCCTAAAAAAATATACCTATCAAATTTTGGTGGATTTCCATTTTCCATGGAAAATGGGCCTTATCAAAGAGACCCTTAGTATTCTAAAGTAGCTTTTTATTTGTGCTACTTGAAATCTAATTGTTTTAATATTTTCAACTTGACTTTCTCAATATGTTTATGATAGTGGCATAAGTGTCAAACATTTTACAATATTATAAAAACAATTTCATCGCTTTATATATACAACACACGTAGCTCTGACCTTTCAAATTATCAATATCAAGTTCAAATATTTTAAAGATTTGGAAAGAAATAAATTAAGAGAGTTACATTCCCTTCAAAATCAATAGTAATGATGGTGATGGAGGCTCTCCCACTTACCATCGGGTGGAATTGGATGTGTTAGGGTTTAGGAGTTGGATTGGGTGATTGTGTGAATCGAGAAAGATAAATATTTTTGTCAATAGATAAATTTTTGGTAGACAACCATTCGAAGTCCTTATGAAACACTTTTATTAAAAGTTTGGGACCTTTGCTGCATATTTTTGAAAGATTCGGGATATCCAATGTAAAATTTACATTTTTTTAATTAATTAAAGGTTAAAACTTATCTTAACATTTTTTAAAATTAGCCCTTGTTTGAGCCCCATTCATTTGGAAAAATATATTTTTTAACAATGTTTTGGCATCATTTTAACCACATATTTTTCAATAAAATAATATTACACACAAATTCAAAATTTTTCCTTATTTTTTAAACACACATTTCCCACCATTACACTATTCAAAAATTTATTTTTCCCAAAAAAAGGGGCTCAAACAAGGGCTGAATCAAATTATGATCAAATGCCCATTTTGGTCAACTGGCGTGGCTCTGCATGGCTTATTCTTTTGTCATAAAGGGCAGCCGTTGAAAAAGAAGCAGCCCAAAGGATTCGTGGAAAGTTTGTCTCGATAGCAAATTGTCTAACTAAGAGTTGATATTTCTTTAATTGAAGAAGAATCAAACTTTCGAAAGATTTGGAACCTTCACTACTACTATTTTAATGTTTGAGCATTAATCTGTACATTTTTGAAAAATTTGGACCCTCACCTACAATTATCGCTAAAATTTATCAATTGCAGTACCATTTGGTCCAGACCGGTGACAGTGCAGAAACAAGGAAGGGACCTTAACAGTTTACAGAGCCTTTCAATTCAGCGAAAATTTTCTTTGCATTATATCAATCGGGTTTTCCGAGCTCCAAGTAGACTATATGCGACCCGCATGTGAATATTTTTTTTCTTTGAAATTTTTCTCGAAGTGTTTTTGAATTGGAAGTGGAGATATGTATAGTGGATCGAGCAATGGCGAAGGGCACGATTCATCGGCTCCGAAGAAAATCCCTCCGGTCTCTTCCATGCTATGGGTCCGAAACCTCCGCCGGTACATCGGATCCGGTGCCGGGCTTGGATCCGAATCCTTAATGGGTCTGTAATTTCCTCCAACTCCCCCATTGGTAGTTGTAATTGTTATAAGTGTATGCTTATACACGCTTTGATTGATTGCAATGGGAGCCAGGGGGTTCAGTAGATACAGTGTTAGTTTAAGCCTATATTTGGTAATGATATTTTGAGAATAGATTTTGTGGATAATGATTTTTTTGGAGAATGCATGGCTAAAAAGTAGTGAAGAATTATAGATCTACATACAAAACTATTTACTTGAGAGAATGTTTAGTTGAAAATGAGTCTAGGGATAAATGAGTTTTAGAAAGTGGGGGCAAACAGGGCTTAGTATTAGCTGTAATACGGTTGAAAAATGAGCTGCTATATATGATTGGGCTGATCTTTAATAGTGATTGTTTTAGATATTTAGTTAAAGAATTGAATTGTATCTGATGCATAGGGTTTGAATAGGTAGGATGATATGGATTAGTATGGAGAAATTTCGTGTTATAGGATGATCCTCACAACGTCAGTTCCATTTACCAATCGTTAGATTTGCTACACTTTATGTACTTAGTGCCAGGCTGTTACATCATTTCAACCACATATTCTTCAATAAAATAATATTACACGTAAATCTAAAATTTTTCCTTATTTTTTAACCACATATTTCTCATTGATTTGACATGAATAATGCATTTTTTTTTTTTCTAAAATGTGACTCAAACATGTGCTTAGTTTTGAAATGTAATTTTTATATATAAAAGTTTTGTATTTGAGGTCCAACTTTAACGTTCGACTCCGATTCAAAAATTCTCATGTCAAACCTAGTTGGCTAGTTCCAAATTTTATGGGATGTTTGATTTAGATTACACAAATTAACACCCCGGCGACCACCAAAACAGAAAAACGTATAGTTCAAATATTTGCTGACATAAAATACGACCTTCCAGGTTTGTTTCTCGACATTCACCATTTTTCCTTTGGCGCCCGAGAAAATGTATGAAAATAAAAAAAAAAAAAAAAAAAAAAAAAGGAAGAAATTTGTTCCCTTTTGTCAAGTAATTAAAGTGGGCATGTGAACCACCTTGCCTTAGACAATTCAAACAGAGCAAAGCAGGAGGCGGAATAGAGAAAGGAAGGGGACAATAAGGACGCTAGGATGGATATGTGAGCATACTAGAATAAGAAAGGTAATAAATGAGATTATATTTTTATAAGTGGAGGTGCTATTGAAAAGGGATGACCTAAGGGTAGGACAATTGAGGTGTTACCACATGTTTTGCGTAGACCTAAAGAGGGTCTCGGTCATAAGAGTTGCAATTTCAGTAAAACAAGTTAAAAGGATGGGTAAAACAAAACTAACTTGGGCAGTCGTGGTTGTTAAGGACTAATTACTTTGGATAGGTAATAATGAATAGAAAGTCGTGACGAAAAAGGATTCATATGGTCGACTGTAAATGTATTTGGAATATATATTAATTTGTTGTTGCAATGTGTTGTAGCACAGAATACTAGCCATTGAGATTACGAAGAACTACCATTTCTGTTGCAGTATGCAATGCATGCTTATATCTTGCTCATGGGAATTTCTAAGACTGCTTCTCGATTGGATGATTTGGGACTTCATAGCCATAAAATATGCTTGGGTTTGCAATTTTTATGGATTCCTGCTTAAACTAGCAGCAAGCAGGGAAGTTTCTGACTTATTCTTTGTCATTCTTTCAGAGCTAGAAACAAAAAGAATTTTATTAGACATGTTTAAAGAGAAGCAACAAAACAGCTTTGAAGCAGGCACGATTCCTAGTTTCTACAAAAAGGTATATATTTATTCATTTTATTTGGAAATGAATTTATTATTATTATTATTATTATTATTATTTATTTTTTTTATTTATAGAAAATGGTATCTTTCGATAAATCTGGTTATCAATCAATATGTAAACATTATTGGATATCCTTTTGCATCTATGGAGAGAATATTTATTGTGCTTTGCTTTTCCAAAGATATATTTTCTAACCCTTCTTGAACGTAATTTGCTGAATTTTTTCTTCAACTCATGCTTCTGTTTTTTGCCATTCAGAAACCTGAAGAAGGATCCATCAGTCAGAGAGTCCAGAGGCTAGCAAAATATCGTTTTCTAAAGGTATTGGGGCTGATTTGTCTACTCCATTATCTACTTTCTTAATCTAAAATCCTTCATGTTGAGCATCCACAATGATAATTCTGAGTAGCTTGGTGGTGAAAGCGTGTCTATTGATTGTCATTTTGTGACTCCATAGTTTCAGCTCTGTGCAGCAATACTTTTATCCGCTTATTTGCAGCAACTCATGCTATGTTTGTGGATCCGCAGTTCCTTGACCAATTTGTGCAGTGGTTGGATTTGATTCTTGACAAATTATGATTGACATTGTTGTATTCTTGGACAGAAACAAACAGATCTTTTGTTGAATGCTGATGATTTGGATGCCATGTGGCTATGCCTGAGGGAGAATTGTGTCATTGATGATGCAACTGGTGCTGAAAAGGTCAGTGGTTGCTCTAATTCTTTTTGTCTGTTTTGCTGCAAATGTTGGATTTAAGCATTTATAATCTCTCATATTTTCCTGCCTTATTTTTACATTACATTCTTTCATAGATTTTTCAGTTCAGGGATTTGTAGATTAACTTGCTGCATAGTGAAAATTTAATGGAAACTCTACTCGACAGTGGAATGCAGTATCTTTTGAACTTGTATGTGTGCATATCATGCAGCCCATCTATAAAATGGTTGAGAAATTTCTTAAATTATAACAATTGGATAGCTTTCTATGAAACTTGCTTTTCACTTGTGGCTTGCCTGCTTTACAGCAGTTCAATTTGCATTACAGGATATTGAGTTTCTTTGAAAGAAGTCATCTGAACTATATACTTCAAGAAGTACAAAGAAAAACTAATATAACTTCCAACTTATTGCATTATTTTTGGAAAAGCTTACATTGATGCCTGTCTTTTATAGTGGATTGGTCTATAACTTTAGTTTAACTAATGACATTTTCTAAGCTTTTTCTTGGTTGTCCTCAAATTCAACAATTTCCAGTTAATGTAACCATATTGTGTTTTCTACTCTTCTGCATAAGAAGTTATGCTAAAATGCTTTTCACTTGTCATCTGTTAGATGAATTATGAAGACTTTAGCCACATTGCCTCTGTATGTACAGAACAAATAGGCTCCAAATGTCGACGCTTTTTTTGCCCTTCGAATTTCATGAAGTTCGAAAAAGACGAATTGGGAAGAATTGCCATTCTACCATTCTATCTCTATGTAATGCGTACGGTAGGTTCTGCTGATCCTTGTATGCTCATGGAATGGTGAGGCGTTGAGCTGCTTTTCCTTTGATGCTTAATCTAATCCTCTTCCCTTCTCCCCCTTTCTATATCTTAACTTTTAGCATGATTCTCGTCTTTTTATTGCATTATCTTTCTAGGATTAAAAAAATTTAGTGGTTCGTATAGACCGGCTTTTGGTGAACCATTTGTTATTTGATGGACCTCGAATCCTGTCCCTGTATGTCGCAAGAAAACAGAAAAAAAAAATAAGGGAAGAATATGAAGGAAAAAAAGAAATGAGTGGTCACAGTAGATTCTATAATGCATAGTTCATCAGTACAAGAATTCACCTTAAATTATCAGTAAATTGTAGAGTTCTCTCCTGGATCTCTGATATAGGGAAATTGAGAATGTCAATTACTATCTACACTTTAAATTTCTATGATTATAATAGACATTAGAGTGACAAGTGCTTGAGAGGACATTCCAATGGAGAAGCCTACTTGGCCATGTAGATGGAAGGTGTCCCACACTTCACATAATAGTTGCTCATTGTCTGCTAGTGACTGCCACTAGATACCATCATCCAAATAATTATTATTAGCAACTATCCATTGGGGGTTGCATTCTTTCTGAGTAGAGTAGTTAGTGATTGGCATTAATGAATACAAAAACTAAAGGATTGAAAAAAGTTCCAAACTTTTGCTGCCTAAATGCGACTTGGAAAAACTGTTTATCTTGTTATACCTGGCTTCCATTACTTCCTCAGGTTTCACTTACTCAAGCCAGGATTGATATGAGTGAGCTTGATGAGGATTCTGATGGCTTCCTTCAACCTCACGTATGGTTCTTTTTGCTTCTCTACACTTGGTTCCAGCAAAATGGAATGTATCTTTGGTTTTATCTATTAAAGCTATGTAGTAATGATGCATGTTTTCTAAAGACTGCCTAATTGTTCTTGGATCAGGAAATGGAATTCTATATAAGAGGTCTTATACCTAATTTGGCACAACTCCGGGACATACCAGAAGCTTTTGTGCAAATGTACTGTCGCATAGCTGCACACAAGTTTTTCTTCTTTTGTGATCCCCATAAACGAGGTTGGCACTCAAGTCTTTCTTAATTGCTCAAAATGATTTCACACAGAAGCATTTAGGATTTACAGTATGTTGCATTTTTTGGGCTCCTGTCATTTCTACATTTTTCCTTTTCTCTTTTTCCTGTTTTAATAGTGCAGTACTGCTGTCCACATGGAGTTTTGTATTTGTGTGTGTTGTGAGTATAGATGTATACATATTTCAATTTGTAACACTTGGCTCTAGAGGCTCCTTTGCAGCAACTATACTTGCTTTTGCTACTATGACGAACAAGGACTCCTTCTAGGTCGCGTGTCTATGTCCATCACATGTCGTGTCTTGTTGCACACAGACAATCTCGGACCCGTAGAACACGTGTTCGACGAGACCTGCCACATCTTTTTCTTATGTATCACTTCAAATTTTTGACAATCAAGGGATATCTTAGGGACGCTGCACAGACAAGTCTCTAGCATGCCATGTGTTGTGTCTTATATTAAAAAGTAATAGAATATTGATATGATATATAAAAAAGTTAAAGAATATAAATCAACATATCCGTGTCCCACTTTTTTGAAAAATTACGAGTTGTGTGTCCCATGTCTGTGCCCCTGCTTCTAAGTTTATCGGGGATTAGTCTGTTTATGTACTGTATTTATTGATATTTTATTTTACAATTGAGTTTGGAATTGCCTTGATTATCATCAGGCAAGGCGTGCATAAAGAAGGTGCTACTTAGTAATTGCCTCCAGGAGCTGATGGAACTACACCAGGTATAATATTGATGTTACTTTTTGTAATAGCAGATAATTCCAAGATAGAGGTGTCGGTAATTTTTCTACGATGTAGTAATATGAAATATAAATGTGTTTTCTCCGTGTTTTGAGATTGTATTGAAAGGGTTTACCGCCATTCAAGAATCTGATGCTTTTCATGTCTCACCTCCAGTGTATTAAACCCATGAAAAACTATTTTAAACCGTCTTTTATGAGCAACAATTTTTTCTCCTTTCCCCCACTTTGTTGCGCAAAGCAGCTGGACCTTCTCACAAGGTTAATGCTGACTATCCATTTATGTGCTGTGTAAAAGTCCAAAACACTGCATTATTGTTGTTCCTTTGCATTTCAGTTGAGAGCTAATATTTGCATTTTCCTTTTCACCTGCATGTAGGAAAGTGAGGATGAAGTCACTGATACTGAACAAGCTGAAAACTGGTTCTCGTTGACATCTGCACAACGCATATGTGGTTAGTACTTTGGCTGTGCGAAATTTTGATTTTTGATGCATGTTAAGTCTCTGATGTCATTTGACTAGCCTTGCCGCTATTGCTGGAATTTCTTAGTGTATATGCTGCATTATTAGGCATTGCATTTATAACTTTATTAAAGATTTTGCTTTATGGATGAGCGGGGTTCTTACCTCTCTATCATGCTTGTTCACGACTGAGAACCATTTTCCATCTTTTGTTTATCTTTTCAGTTGTTACAATCTTTGTATTTGGAACTAAAGAAGATTCTTAATTTGCAGATATGTTTCTTGCTCTTGATAAAGATATGAATGGAACTTTGAGCAAGCAGGAGCTTCAAGAATATGCGGATGGGACGCTAACAGATATTTTTATCGAGAGAGGTAGAAAAAAACTCTAGTTTCTCCTTTGTCCATCCATTTTCCCTTTTCCTGGAAGAATATCTCGTTACATTCCCACTTATGGAACTGGCTGCAATCCTATTTTCATTTTTCCTTTTGGGAACTATTGTCCTTATTTATTTTAATGTTATCTTCTTTTCTAATATCATTGTTAATCATATACGACTTTTTTATTCTTGTTTTACAATCCATTTCGAATTGCCTTCTCAGATAAATGTATCTAGCCATCTTTTAACAAAGTTTCATACTCATCTATGAATATGAATAGGCTTTTCTATTCTTTACCGCTGCTCATTATTTAAACATCTGACCTATTGTTATCAAGGCCTCATTTTCTTTAATGTGTTCGTGCCTTCCTACAACCACTTAATAATTCTTTCATTATTTTATACAATTAGTTTTTGATGAGCATATCCGGCGTGGAAAAAACGGAGGTGGTAATGCTCGGGAGATGGATTTTGAAAGTTTTCTTGACTTTGTTCTGGCACTGGAAAATAAAGACAGTCCAGAAGGATTAACTTATTTGTTTCGCTGTCTTGATCTCCATGGAAGGGGATTTCTCACGACTGCTGATACTCATACATTGTTCAGGTAACTTGCTTTTCGGCATTGAAGCTACACGTGTCTTTCTAGATTTCTGGTTTGGTGCATTGGACTGGATAGTATTTTGCAGAACTAATATGCAGTAGTATCCAATACTACATGCTGAGTATGCTTTTACATGTGCATCTTCAGGGGATAAAGAAATCATTCCTCGGTTCCTAGTATAAAATGTTTATGATTTAAACTTGTCCTTGACACTAATCATCTTTAGGACTAAAAAGAGAGAACTAACATGGAAATAAAGGAGAGTGACATTGAGAGGTTGATATGTTTCCTACTTCATCGTCCAACAAAAAGCTTGTGTGAATTCCCGCTTGAGGTTCTTGAGCAAGTTTTAAGTAGACAGATTGATGAAGTCACCTAAATCAAAACCTTCTCAAATATATGCAGGAGATTTCGGTCACTGATATTGTTTCTAATTTTATTTTGTTACTTGAATACGAATTTCGTATCGACTGAAATTGGATATTTATTCCCCTGTATCACTAAACAGGGATGTTCACCAGAAATGGATCGAGGGAGGGAACTACGAGCTTTGTATTGAAGACGTCAGGGATGAAATCTGGGATATGGTGAAGCCAGCTGATCCATTGAGAATAACACTGGCCGATCTTCTGGGTTGCAAACAGGGCGGGACAGTTGCAAGTATGCTTATCGACGTACGTGGATTCTGGGCCCACGACAACCGAGAAAATCTTCTCCAGGAAGAAGAAGAGCCACAAGAGGAAGCATAATCAATTTGTATTTCATAGTCATGAAAGTTGTAGCATGTATTTCTTTTTGCAGTTTGATTGGAAAAACTACTGAAATTATTTGTATCGTAGATTCCTTTCCTTAGTAATTATTTGTATTTTGGTTCAGTAAAGAAGTAGGTCAAAAGTAGTAGCAAGAAAGAGTCTCCATTAATAATCTTCTAATTTTCTTCGTAACTATAAAATCAAGAATTATCTACTGCATATCAAATATATCGAAATCAAGTTTTGGAGTTTAAGAAGAACGAGACCCTCGTTACACGTCAACTTCATATTTAACTAAAAAGAGCAAATCTCCCAAAAAATTACATAATAACTTCATTATCAAACTCAAAGTTGGATCAAATCTTTTAATATGACATGAGATGATTGGCCTACTCTTGTAAGAAAATTTCGGAAAACTATTTTGTCTTAACCTTTTCCCATAATTTTCTATTGAAAATTCTTTTGTCTATAAGATAATGAAATTAAGCAAGTCATATTGCATTAACTTGTTAAGAATGAAAACTCAATCATTTAGGACTTCTTTGGTAAGGATTTTGTTAATTGATTTTTTGACCATTAGAGATAAAGTGTGTCTTACTTATAATAGAAGAATTCAAAAATAACGAATGGAATAGTGAAATAACAGTAAAAAAAATGATGCTAATTGGATTAAAATCTTTACCAAACATGCTCTTAAAATATGAAAATGATAAACAACGAACAAGAATTTATGTAACTCTTCTTCACAAGTTTACTGTTTAAAATGAAGTCTCAAGACACACACAATTTTAGAAAAAGAAAGCCAAACAGGCTTAATTTTATTTATGAGATTTTTATTCAAAATTTAGTACATTGGACTAGGTATTTCTTTTTCATATCTATCCATCTCATTATATTTAGCTTATCAATTTTTGTTTCTCGACATCGACCGTCTATATTCATTATATCAGAAGTAATTTTTTATTTTTTATTTTCAATATTTTTTCCTTAATAGAAAAGATTAAAGTTAAAACGGGGTAAGTAAAAGGATAAACTACATCTACTTCTTAAAAAAATAATGTGGGAAAAATTCATGTGTCATGGCTTAACTATACCTCTAATCAATTTTAAGAGAAAATATTTACAATTTCAAAACTCAAGTGATATATATATATAGATTCCTAAAATCAAGCATTCAATTACCATCTCAAATCGAACTCTCCAGAGAACAAATTTACTATCGAACTGAAGAGAAAAATCACAAAGATCTATCGTATTCTTGATTACCACAGTCGAAATCTGGCTGACTGACTGAAAATAGTCGGACAATAGAGCCTGCAAATTGAAAGACATCATCACAATTTATCAGAAATTTTGAAGGTGGCAACTAACACTTGCAGAGTTGTTGTATTGAATTGTTGACGAAGAGCTTTGAATTAGATCTGAATGTGGTGGCTGCCATTCCCTCTCACACTCGTTCGAGATACATGAATACAACGGCTCAAGGGTGGTGACTTGTTTGGATTTTGAATTTACCAAAACATCGACGAGAATTGACAGATTATCTAATAGAATTTCAATTTAAATTACTTGTGAATTGTTACCTCTGATATTGATCTAATGGCTTGTGATAAGTTCTATTGAATCCATGATTTGTGGACATTGATTTGTACCTGTGATTATTTCAATGGCATGTAACAAGTGCTCTTAGATCCATGACCTGTGGAAATTGATCTGTTACCTATGAATGGTGACATAAGAACTATGAACTATTAACATGTGAGTAATTAATACTGACATGTAAATTATAATATATGACCTGTTAACATTTGTGACTTATACAATATGACATGTGACCAATAACGATGAACTGTGACCTATGAACTGTAACTCATGACCAATTAATATTGACTTATGAACATTTGTGACCTATACAAAATGATTTGTGACCTGTGAACAATAATCTATGACCTGTGAACTATAATTTGTGATAGACCAATGAACATCTATGACTTATACAATATGACATGTGATCTATGAAATATAACCTATGAGTAATTAATATTGACTTTTGAGCTACAACCCATAACTTATGAACATCCGTGACATGTACAATATGACTTGTGACATGTGAATGGTAACCAGTAAATATAAATTGGTGATCTGTAATCAATTCAATTTGATCTGTGACTTGTAACAAGTGCACAAAGACATGTGACATATTATCAATTCACATGTCATAGGTTATTGTAAACAGATCACATGCCACTGTATCAATATCACAAATTATCTATTTTATTGGTCAATTATTATGTATTTGTCAGAAATTAACCCAATTTTTATTGATCACAACCAAGTTTATATAAGTCCAACCTAACCCAAACTTAGCACCATAACCACCATATGCATCTCTACCACCACAACAACCACCACCAACGTCACCTCCAACTCCACCATAGCGTGTATAAGCTTCAAGTTCTCAAGCCAGTGCGAGAAAGAAATGGCATCTCTCCTACTGTAAATTCCTCAATTTCTGTTGCTCCATCAGTTTTTGGATTTGTAGTAGTTATACCTTCCCCAAACAACCTGGTCCTTCCTACTGTCGAAGGCAAGCCTACAACAGTTAAGCCTCCCCCAGCAGTTCAGGTCGTCAGTTCAAATCGAAGTACCCAGTCTAAATCACGGTGTGCGCAGTATGTTCTTCACAACTCGCACAACAACGAATTGAGCACCTCGTAGCGAGGGGAGAGTTGAAGCGTTGCTGTTGCATACCTTCCAATTTCAAGGCATTTGCTCCGCTGGCAGCAGCGGTGTCGAAATATAGTGAGTGGAGAGTTGAGTGGGTAGAGAGAGAGAGAGAAATGTTCCGGGAAGAAATTGGGTTAAGAGCTGATTGGGAAGTGGGTGGGGATTAATTTAATTTTAATTTATTATTAATAATTAAATTACCACCTGATTAATGAATAATTAAACCTTAAACCTCATTTTAGAATTCTAATCAATGTAATTTCCACAAATAATAATGACATACTTTTAATGTTACTAAAACTTGGGCTTAGGGACCCTTCTGAAGTATAACTTTTTTCTTGGAAACCTAAAATTGATGATGTTTTCACATTATATAGGGGTTAATAAATCATTTTCATTAGAGATAATATTTAAGTGCTCCATTTGAAAATCATGAATAAGACAGATTTTTAAAAGATTAACTTTGTGACATCATACACAATCACAAAAAAGAAATTACATATTTCAAATTCTTAAGATTTTCAAGAAAAACACAGACAAAAATATTATTTTATTTTATTGTCCCTGTTACTTGAGAAATTTCTTCTTTGACTTTAATTCCAACATTCCTCAAAAGGGTTTCTCTAGAATCAGAAATTATAAGCATGTGAAATTATCTAATAGATCTAGGAGTTGACATGAAATTATGTCCATATCAGGTAGGTTTGAATGGATTTGGCTATGGATTTTTAGCATATAATAATGATTTTTAAATTAATGATGAATGCAATTAAACTAGATTGATATATTGAATTAGACGTACAATTTAACTTACTACCTCGCTAGAGGGAGTTTTCGTTTTCATTCTTGGCTCCTTGCCCATGACAAAATGATATATACACCAAAGGGGAAATAGATTTTTTTATATTTTATTTTATAAAGATAAAGCGAGTAATTAGAATTAAGTCATAATAAAATAATAGAAGTGGAAAAAATCAAATTCTTTAAACTCCAACAAAAGATATATTGTTAAAAGTATTGGAGAAAAAAATTATATAGGCAATCTATATTTATGAACAACAATCGAGTATATTTTGAAAGTGTTTATAAATGATTTAAATTATAAGAATTATGTTGCAAGTACATTGAGTTTGACGTTAATATAAAATTTTTATATTGTGCGACGTGGCGATATCATATTGGACAGTTTTTGAAAAAAAAACATACTTTCCCGTCAACTCTATTTCTGAAAACTTTTGAAAACAATGGAGTATCAAACTCCATGTCAAGCAAACAATGTACAAGAAGTTTTATTCTTGTTTATAAACATAAGCCAAACATAATAATTTCTTTATGAGCATTTTTGGCTAAGCTTAAATCCTTACCTTTAAGTGAAAAGTAAATTTTCAAATAAGTAATTTTTTATTAGTGAAATTCAGAAATAAGCAACTTACAGTAATGGAATGGTTCACTTCTAAGACAGTATTCTTTTACTTAAAGTTATGGAAGTGAGATATTTCAGATTCCTTTTGCTCACAAGTTCCATACACTTCATTCAAACTCAGATTTTTCACTTTCTCATTTGCTTCAAGATTCTCGGATTTCCTCTTTCTTCCCATAACAATTTTCTTCATTTCTTGCATCAATGGCAAACCCTAAAACAAAGACCCTTAATTCTTTTTACGAATACCGGTATCACATTTTTACAACGCAACACATCAGCGCCGGGCAGAACCCTGGAAGTTTCTTGGAGTAAGACGACGGCCATGGGGCCGATATGTTGCCGAAATAAGAAACCCTATAACCAAGGAAAGACGTTGGCTGCAATTTGGGAACCTTTGATACTGCTCAATAAGCTGCAGTTGCGTATGATAGGTCTGCCCTTTCCATGAAGGGCACCCAAGCAAGAACTCCATTTTCACTTTCGTATCAAATAGCCAAAAGTAGAAAACAAAGCCCTTGGATGTGACATTTTTTCATGGAATTTAATGATATCAAACGGACACTAATTTCATATACTCTGATAGTACAACAACTTTTCATTCTTTTTTAAACCCTAATTATGATTTTCAAATTCAAGCCTTTTTGCAGCCACCATCAGAGACACAGTTTCCTACCGCCACAGAAACTAAACAGTCCAGTTCTTGTAGTCCTGACACTATGCCAAGAAAGTTCAGAAATTATCTGTCCAATCGGATAATGACAAATGTTATCATGGTCAATCTTCTTATGGTTCATTACCTAATGATACTACTGAAAAATTCTGGCTGCTTGGATTGCATTTTTCCTATCAACTGCCTGAAGCCATATTCTGCAACTGATAAAATCAATGGGGACACTTCAAATGATCAGAAATTCAGCTCAAATTTAAATCGTGGACATATTTTCTGAAAATAATCACTTTTCCTTGATTCTACAAGTGTTGCAATTGTCAGATGGAATCCCGAAAACCCTGGAAAGCTTTCAAGCTAAGACGAATCTGTGGTTGGATTCTGGCCAGATCGTGATCAACAGTCATGGGAATTAAGTTCTTGTGAACTCTCCCACGTGATGAACAACCCTTTAGTGGTGGAAGATGGATGCATGGAAGAATTGAATCCAATTGTGAGTAAAAATTCAAGTTTTGAGGTGATGGCGTCTCCAGCCTGCAGTAGTACTTCAGCAGCAGCAAGTTCATCTTCATATCCTTGTTTCAATGATGTTGATGACTTGGGGTACTCTCTCTTTTGAATGCTGGTTTCAACTTTTGAAGTTAGTAAGTAATACGAGCATGTAATTGGTATACATTACAACGAAAAAGATTTAAACTTATTTTCTTGTTTTCACTTTTCAGTATAATGTACACCATGCAAGTATCTGTATCTCCTTGAGTATATAATTTGCAGCACATCCCTGGTTCTTTCTCTATCTCTAGTATTTTTCTTCTCGTTTTACGAAAATTGTAACTAAACTTGGGCTTCAAAAGAGTACGAGAGAGGAGGTTAGATTTTGGCTTTTCCAAAAGTGAGCGCAGACCAAGTTTCATCAGCTAAACTACTGATATTTAGACTGCTGCTTGAATCCAATGCGCCCTGCACAAAAGGGCTCAGCTTTTCTCCACTCTTCTATCAAGTGAGAGCTCGATGAGCGGCCAAGTTTCTATCGAGTGAAGCACAGGGCTTACGCCTCTCCTTAGAGTGATGGCACTTCCACGAATAGATATCAGATGCATGCTATTATTTATCATGTTATTCATAAACTTGTATTTCGTACTGCGCAACAGAAAGAATGGCAACGCTAGAGAGCTCATGCGTAAGTTTATCATCCCGACTCGTTGGGATGTTACTTCTTGCCTCAACTCATTTTCCACGATCAACTTGAGAGAATGAAACCAATTAAAATAGAAAACAAGTTATGGAACTCTAGTCAAATTCAACTCGTTAATGTGCCAAACTAGGGCTTTTCTCATTACTCGTCTAAAATTTGAGCATGATGTGTGCTCAACTTTAATCGACTCATTTTGTCTACGTCAAAGTTTACGTACTTATTTCTCGTACTCCTGCTAGAGTCGAACACTACAATAGCTTTGCCATGACATTATCTTGTTGTATTTGCGATCAATAAAGGGTATCTTCAACTAGCCTAAATTGATAAAACTAACAATTATTTGCCTAATATCGAAGCATGCTTCGACTCATCTTTTAACAGCTAAGAAAGCTACAAATCCAGTGAACGAACTGCAACTGCTCTAACCTAGCATGGTGACTAACATGAGAAAGGAGAAAGAAAACCATCGTACATCTATCCATACACCACTTTTCCACTTCAAGCCTAAAGAATGCAGTGCAACAAACAAATTCAAGATTTTCTCGTCACAAAGAAGGCAATCGAGCATTCTTTAGATGACGACCAACAGATCTTTAACAAAAACAAACACAACAAAGAGCAATAATCACCAAACTCAACATTTTCTCGTCTGTATTGGTTGGTAAAATACAGAGAAGCGTTCACACAATTCGTCTGACTAGATAACTATATATCTTACACATAAGGTGGTATCAAATTCCCTGCAGTCTCCAAATTTATCATTGCTTCCGCAACAAAAGGACAAGACAAATCAAGGGATCAAGAAAGACCTTAAAATTCATTCCCTAGACAATATGGAAGTTTGTTCCGAAAGAGGGAAGGAGAATATAGGTAATCGAGAAAACCAGTGGCAGAGAACAGTGAGGATTATATCTTTTTCATTCTGAAAAAAGGCATTAAATAGACATGACAAGCTCCAAAAATTTGGGCAATGATGAAAATTATCTAAATGGGAAGTTGGTTTTGTTTCATGTTATTCAAAGACTGCTGAAAAAGCTAATGAGCTGTTGCCAGATTTTGAGGGGTATCTGTGGCTTATTCAATTGACACAGCTAAATATGCTACATTGAACTAAGACCGAGCATCCTATAGAGAATTTGGACCAAAAATTAACGTTGAGTTCATGAAGGTTGATTAACAGAGAGAACGAAATGGCTGAACCCTTCTATTCAGCTCGATGTGTGAATCTCACCTCCTCAGCCTATGCTACTGCTGGCACTTGAAAAGGTAGAACCCTGTCCTGGCTGCTGACCACTGGATTGAGGAATGTGCCCGCTTGGTGAAAATATTGAACCAACTGAAGCACTTGAATTGTTCATAGAAGACATTTGGGTTGAGAAGGTGTCTCTGCCAAATCCAGAAATAAGCTCGGGCCTCAAGTCTGATGACGAGGATGATGGAGCCAAAGTTGCATGTGTGGATCCCACAGGATAAGGAGCAACAGGCATATCAGTAAGAGAGGATGCAGATGGACTGTAACTCAATGTTCTCATTGGGTGATCAAATTTGCATGATGGCCCAAATTTGCACACTCCAGTTCGTGCATAATGAGAGCAAAGTGGTGCACCCTGAAAAAAAAATTGAAGAGACTTCAAAAAAGATGTCACAGAGTTCTCAGATATATGCAAACATCCTAGAACACAGCAAAAAGAAATGAGATAATAGAAAATTAAGTGTAAAAAAGGATGAACACGGAAGAGTGAATGAGTTATTTTTAAGGTTTCTAAGTCCAAAGTGAGGCACGTGTAGGGAGCAAATACGTATAGCTCCAAGGAAATTGTATTTTGAAAACCAGGAAACTTTCAATGCACGCATCAACAATACAGGGAGAAAGTTAGTCATTGAGTAAAATTTTATGTAAAATATAAACTCAGAAAGTTGCAATCTACTTGTGCAGATCACATCGACTAAAATAAAGAAATATAAGCACGGTAAAAGAAATTGGCCCAACTTAATGACAGCCATTCGTTCACCTGTACATTTTAAATATAGATAGAAGGTCCAGTTTTGTTGGCCTGCAAACAGAATGAATGAGATACAGCCCCAGGAAAATGTTTGCTTATCAAAAATAAAGGACCAGCTACACAAAAAATGATACTTTGATACATACTATACAGCATTGAACCACTCTATATCCCAGTGGAAAATAAGCACTGATTTTAGCCAACTCAACAAATCTTTCCTCACACACTTGGAAGATACTCTTACACTGACTTGAAACCAACCTTTCCAAGAAAGATCAGCTTTTGTTCAAACATAATTCAAGGTCATGGCAATCTAGAAGCAGAAAGGTTAAAACTAATAGACTTTTCGGAGAACTGGGGAGAAGTTATTTGTTTCATAAGGACCAAGATATTTCTATTTTTTGCTTCATTTGGGCAAAACTCGTTACCTAAAAAATTAGGCAATTATTCTTCATTCACACTCAAGCGTTATCAAGGCAGGATCAGATTATCATTGCACATAAATAATCTTGAATCTTTAATGCATTTGCTATTCATCACATCTTGTGTCTTCCTAACAATTTCATCAGATGATGAAATTGGCCCCCATGAATTCATCCATTTGCTCCTATTAGCTTTAAATATTACTCAATATTATGATTGAAATCACTTCGATCAGTATTATGAAAATCAGGTCTGATTATTTTAATTCTAACCATATGCTAGTGGAACTTTCAAATTACCTTTTCTTTTTTCCGATAAGTGGAACTTACAGGTTCTTAAGCCCACGATCTCCAATTAAAACCAGTGATTCTATAACTCAAGTCCCGAAGTTAATTGTTGCCATTAAGGGTTTGATATCATATCAAGCATCCTGGCAATATATACAGACTTAAGTCAACTGGCTACTGAAGTATCTGGCATGAAATCAGTTGAGTACTTTGAATTTTAAAAAAGTGTATCCTACAAAAGAGAAATCTCAAATGCAGAAATTCAAGGACTTGGGTGTTTCATTTTTTAGGGGACAAACAGATGTGATACCCAGTTTTGATGCAACCAGACACCCCAAGGGAAATCAAGATATAAGAAAATGCACCCAGTCATAATATTTTTTTTAAAATTTAGTTGGAGAAGAACAGAAATTGGCAGCACAGCCAAATTTTCAATATCATTCCATCTGGAAAAATTACATTATGCATTCAAATTTCTCCTAAATATCCTTTTCCAGGAGCAGAAATTACAACTAGATCAACAATTCAACCTGAAAGATGCACATATATGAGAACTCTTTAACAGTGAACATACACAACATTTAAAATAAAAAAAAAAAAAAAAGACTCCTTGAGGACATAAAAAATAAAGGAAATTTCTGATTGTACAGCATTTCCCTCCCAGCTTTTTTCACAACTTCCTCACAAATGTGGGTTCCGTGATTATTTTAATCGTGGACCCCACCCCTTGCATGTGTGTGTGCTGTGAACCTTGCTGTGAAAAATGCTGTACCCATAGCATGATTCAAAAATAAAATCGTCCTAAACAGTGTATGATATATAATCCAAAAAACAGAAAACCACAAGCTTACCGGGCGCAAGGGCAGACCAATAGGACTAAGCCCAAAATTTGTCTTCGGTGCACTCCACTCTGGTGGATGATGATACTTACATGTAGAACCAAATTTACAATCCCCAGTCTTCAAATAATATTGGCATTCTGGTTGGCCGGGTCTTTCTGGAAATGCTTGCTCCTTCTGATTGCTGCCTGAAGGGCCAGCAGAAGACGTTATGGATGGATATGGTCCTATGTATGCAACCGCTGAAGGAGAAAACTGCGTTATAGGTTGAGTACTTGGGGAAGCCGCAGGACTAGCAGGTGCCTATACCATGTAAATTTATAACTCAACACAAAATAGGACATCCAAAGCATGCTTGGCATGCAGTACTACAATGGACAATTGACAAGATTTTACCTTTTTCTATTTACTACTATCCAATACTACCTAGTCCAACCTACCAAACATGTCATAAAAGATTATGAGATCAAACAAATAGCTTCAGCCACGTACCTGATAAGGAGTCCAACCAGGAACGGGAACGACCCCTGGAGGAAGGAGCATGGGACTATAAGTTCCCTGGACATATGAACCCGGAAGCATAGCTGGCCTTGCAACTGGCCAGTTGCCAGAAAATACTCCATATTGCTGGGGAGTTTGTATGGGTAGCGATTGCATTGGTGTATACATTGTGGGTGCAGGTGCAGGCACAGGTCCCGGGCCAGGTGCTGGTGCAGGCACTTGCATTCCAGCTGGCAGAGGATGATGATATTTACAGGTGGCCCCAAACTTGCATTCTCCTGTTTTAACATAATACGAACATTCTTTTTCACCCTGCAACAATTACTCTATATGACAACTACATATTTCAAATCTAATTGAAACTGCAATGATGGAAAAGAAAGAACGGAAAACGAAAATTGTCAAAGCAGCAGACCGGTCGCAATGGATATCCATCATAATTCAGGGTCACTGAGCCTGAAAATCCAATTCCCTGTTTTGGATGGTGATACTTGCAGGAAGCACCAAATTTACACATTCCCGTTCTCATATAGTACTACAAATACAGTGAAAAAGCACAATTAGTAGGAGCAGGAATAACTTATGTAAATAAGATACTGAATTCAAACCAAGACATGAGAGACAGCTTATTTTATGATATAGATGATGGATAAATGCAATAACAGTGTAATGAGATAGGCAAATATAATTGCTTAATGCCAACCATTTGACAAATATTCATAGTCAAAGAAGACTGATTATCGTGGTATTTTGTTCAAGATAAATAGCATTACCAATGATTCTTACATTGTTGAGGTAATGGTACGCTCTACTTTTTTCTGTTTATAGACAAAAAAGATTTGAACTTCCATCGTTTATCTGATAAAGCGGGCAGAATAAGTATATCGATGTAGGCTCCCAACAAGGTCAGGCTACTAAAATTAATATAAAATACCAGATTACAACCTTTTCGTGTTTATCACAGGAAAAACATAGTCATATGAAAATGAATGATGTAATCAAAAGATTGTGAACATTTTTTTTTTATTGTAGCATATATCCAAAATTACATTAACAATTTGAACTTATAATCCACATTAAAAAAAATAATAATAAATAAATAATCCCACTTCAAAAAGAAACAACAAGGTGACAGATCCTACATAAAGAATATAACATACTTTCTGTGCTCTGAGATTAAACAAAGGAATTGAAACCAAAAGGGGGTAAGAAAAAGAAAACAGAATACCAAGCAAAATGTCATGATAACATGAATTCAAGAAAATGGATCATCAAATCTTATAAGTGCAGGCATATGCAGAACCACACAATCGTAGGGTGATCCAATATGTTGACTCCAAGAAGGATAAAGACGAAGATAATCAACTAGCTGTGCCTTTCATCTGGGATGACAACGTACAGACGAATTGATACACAGAAAAAGAGCAACTTAACATTTTAAGATCTCAAAATTGAAAACTGACTGAAGGTACTAAACAAAGTAGCACAATATCCATGGCAAAAAATGATCTCTTAAATATAGCATGATAAATCTAGCAATATATATTGACTATGAAAAAAGCTGCATTAAGGATAAAAATAGCTAAGCATTAGAAATCCCATGTTCTAAACAGGATATAATCCTCTAAAAGGGGTATCTAGCACTTAAAATGGCATAATTAAAATAAGAAAGCTCAATCTTCTCTAAACAAAATCCAGAAACAGCAAACAGATGATATAAACCATAAGCAGACGAAGTGTTTGACCCAAAGATCAAGAAAGAGAAGATCAATCTGTTAATTAATACACATTAATCAGACAAAATACTTGAGAAACATAATCTAGCAAAATGCATTTTCCCAGATCAATATTTTGACTAACATTAATTTACAAATATAGCATATTTAACAACACATAAACACAGTGGATAAAAACAGTAAAGTCACCAATGTTACCTATCACAGATCCCAAAGGGGAATAAGACGAATAGCTAATCAAATAACAGAAAATTACCCTTCTAGAACCAACAATAAAAAGACGAAATACCTTACCTATCACAGATCCCAAAGGGGAATAAGACGAATAGCTAATCAAATAACAGAAAATTACCCTTCTAGAACCAACAATAAAAAGACGAAATACCTTACCTAT
>NC_036258.1:4615640-4631588 GCF_002742605.1 Olea europaea var. sylvestris | reverse complement strand
AACATAATAAGCCAACAAACTTGCCCTTCTAGAACCAAAAATAAACCAAAAAAATGCATCAACTATCATTAGCTTCAGAAAGTAATATGGTTCATTAATAATCATATATTATTTATTTATTCAATGTGAATGCATTCATATCTATGTGAGGGTTCATTTCTATCTCTATATGTCTAAGACAAACATATACTCATATTTCATAACACAAAAAAAGAAAACCTTGCTTGGAAATGCGTACCCGGCAGATCGGTTGCCCAAAGCGCTCTGGGTACTCGCCACCGGTAGCCCTCAAAGTTCCCATTGCCTGTAATACGAATAATGAAATCCTGATTAGTCATGCAAATAAATAATTTTGAATATTTTCCATATAACAGCGAACATTATTTATTGCATGTCAACATTTTGAAGTATTTTCCAGTAAATCAGAGCGATCTTCCAAAATTTAGATGTTTTTGCTTCCTTTCTTGTGCTAATTTTATATTCCAATAGAATTCAACTCTCCTTACACAAATTAGAATCAAATCTACAAAAACCCTCACTTAAATTCGTAAAAATCTCATCTTTAGGAAAATTATATACTTTAACCGCACGATCACACCAATCATACAAACAAAGTCGTAATTGAACACGGAAACAAAAATTTTATGTGCAAAATCACGAATTATACCGCGCTTCGGTCTCGGGGATGATTGAACCGGCAACGAGAGCCATATCCACAGAAACCAGTCCTCAAATAATGGATACAATCAGGCTCGTCGGGCCTCTCGGGGTACGATTGGGGCCCACCCTCTAGACCCAACTGCCACATGGGCTCTGCATTTTTCGAAATCAAACAACAAGTGAATCAAATTCCCTTCTGCATTACCAAAATCAAAGCTAATTGAACTGAAATTCAAGTGAAATTCAGATGAAATTCAAATGCAGAGAGAAAATATCAACCTTCGAGCCCGGTTTCACCACCAGGAGGAGCCCATTGCGCCACCGGATCCGACGGCGCCCCCTCCATTGTCTGACTTCCAGTGTACCTCTCCATTTTTGACACCTATACACACCTTTAGTATAATAATATATTTATATATAAATATACAAACAAAATTATATATGTATACAGATATAGAGAAAGAAATAAAGAAGGAAAGAAAATAAAGAGGAGTATGTGTGATCAAGTGTGTCGGGGGAGGGAGCTGAGGAAGAATGGTGTGATCGATGGTGTTTGGTGGTTTTAGAGAGAGAGTATTTTAGAGAGAGAACGAGAGAGGTTTACACACACTAATGAACATATACACAACACACTGTGTGTGGTTTCATTATTCTGTGGGGTGCCTTTTATAACTTTTCAATAAGGTATTTTTTGGACGTATATTTTTTTTTTGCTTTTTTTGCCTTTTAATTAATTTTTGGGATATTTTTTGCTTTTTAGTGTTTTTTAATTGATTATTTTTGTCTGTTTGTTAGTTTATTACGCGCCATATAGGCGTGCTTATAGACAGTTAAAGGGCAGTTCGGACATTGTTGGTGATAAAATGACAGTTTTGTCCCCACTCACTTTTGACATCTGCAGTTAAAATATTTTTGGAGAAAATTGCAATAATGGACCCTCATGTATTGTTCAATTAGTAAACTAGTCTTCAACCTCTAAAAGTTAACAAGTTTAATTCTCAAATTTTTCACCTTTACTGCAAAATTAGTCTCGTCATGTGAACATCATAAGTTCAACTTTTGGAGTTGAATTTTACTTCTAAATTTTGATTAGTATCTGAAAAATCAAAGCAAGACATTCTTTTATGAGGGTAGCGTGGTAATATAACGGAAATATATCATTGGAGACGAACTTGAAGATCAATTTCTTCTTTTTGAAAAAAATAAAGGACCAATTTTCTTTTGATCGGTTGAGTACTTTAGTACCAATTTTTTAATATTTAATATTATAACCTGAAAAAATAAAATGAAAATTTTTATTTCTAGTGTGAATCATCGACCTTTGCGATTTTATATGCATTGGTTTCTATTTTACCGCCAAGTGCACGAATGCATGTTCTCGCTTGAAAGTTATAAACACTCTAGATGTCTCGCATTTTTATTTTTATTTTCTTTCTTTTCTCAAACCCAAGTATTTTTAGGGTAATATGATCTTTCAAAAAGTGAGTTTCAAATTATCTATTTCCATCAAATGCTATCCTTTCATTACATTTAGTTGTTTCTCATTATAGTTTATCATGAATGACTCAATTAGGGATCGCAAAAATCCCGATCCACCCAAAACCTATAGGCCTTTGATTCAAATGGATAACAATTTCGTTCCTAGTCTTGTTGACTGGTCGAGTTTTCAAGGTCTCTACTATTTGTTATTCGTATCTCTCACACCAATGAAAGGGTATAGAAACAAGTATGTGTGTGTGACTCTCTCTATTCAGTTGCCATCCCTAACATTAGCTAATACTCAACATATAAATGCATTTAGACAAAAAAAAAAAGAGGTTGTACACCTAATAATATAATAGACAACATTATATTGATCTTATGATTTGAATAAGTAATTGTTGCCTAGCATATCCAAATGCACGAATCATACTTCTCCATCAAATTTATTAATCGACTTGTGATTCACTCTAGTAGAGTCTTGATAGACTTACAAAAGCTCTTATACAAATAAAATAATTGTTTTGATTGAACAAACTAATCATCTAAAATTGTCCTACAACAACTCCTAATACAAATTTCGAGAATTCATAGGAACTGTTTACTTATCCACTTCTCATTTATATATTTTATATATGAAACTATTTATAAACAGATCCCAGACAAACTCTAAGATATTCGTGCACCTCACAAGCAGTGTGTGTAAAAAGATCATCAATAAATCATCGAGGTAAAATAAAGTAATTTTGTTGCCGTTAAGATATGATGCATTTTAAACTAATCACCAAAACCAGTATGCATAGTATTTATTTTTAATTTTTATATTTAAGTGACGTGAGAACCTTTAATATTTTTGAGGGAAAGTCTGTAGCTATCACTGCAACAAACATTCTATCAGGCTCATCTGGTCTCTTAATGCAAG
This sequence comes from Olea europaea var. sylvestris, assembly GCF_002742605.1. Classification (NCBI taxonomy): domain Eukaryota; kingdom Viridiplantae; phylum Streptophyta; class Magnoliopsida; order Lamiales; family Oleaceae; genus Olea; species Olea europaea. Next base: position 4,628,527 of record NC_036258.1, on the reverse strand, counting down.
ATTCAAGCCCATCCTCTAATCTCAACCGTTGTGTCAACTGAAAGTTTATTTATTTTTATATTGATTTTTTTTAATCTTGTTTCTTATTAAATTTTACCTTGCACAAATCCAATAAGATACTACTTGTAAATATAATAAATGTCTTTAGATAAATAAATGTTGAAAAGTAGCGATGTAATTCAATCAAGGTACTCGGTGCCTCACGTGCAACACGTCTTGCACGTTTTATATTTGTGAACGTCTTAGCTTCCATTTTCCGAGTACATGAAATATGCTTTTGGATATGAAGTTGACAAGCACTTGGAATATCTTGTCTCCTGTGATTTTTTTAAGTTTCTTTTCTTTTCCTTTCTTCAAGTATATTTAGAAGACATAGGACATTTCTATCTCTTTAATTTTCAAATGCTTTTTCATTATTATTATTAATTTTTTGTTCTTTCTTATTATATTTTACCAAACACCCGTTTCATAAATAAAATTGAATTGTATAATTGAAGAGATTCATGCTCCTCACATGTAACATGCATAATAAGATGCATATCGTAGTTCTCTCATTAAATAACTTTAAGAATAAAGTAAAGTAATTTTGTTTTCCACAAGATTTAATGCATTAAATCTATAACAAAAATAAGTATGCACAGTATTTTAATTACTTTTATATTTAAGTGAGGTGAGATCGTCTCGACCTTCCTCTTCTCTCCCCCAAACACACGAGATTGGCTAACGATTAAACATAAAACATGTTTAGGAAGTGTTTATATTTTGTTTTAAATTATAAATTGATAAATTAAGTGGTGAATAAGTAAATATTACTTGTAGGTCTCTCCAAATGTGTGGATAAAATATGACTTAGTCTCTGTTTGGTAGAGATTAAAAATAAGATTTTTAGTAAATTTTAAAAGACGATGAAATGTGTTATTAAAAAATTGTGGGTCCCATAAATGTGTGATTAAAATGAGTTATTAACTTAGACTTAAATTAAAATTTCTACCCAATAGAAATTTATAAAAAGTTTCTAACCATGAGCCAAACATACCCTTTATGTATTCTTCATGTTGCATTTTACTCTTCAAAATTTTTTTAATTGAAGTTGACCTCATTATGAAAAATACGAAAATTTATACAAGGACATGCAATTTATTCCCATTTTACTTAATTATTCGGAAACTCTTCGAAATATCGTATTGTGAAACATCAAAATCAAACAAATCTAGCCTTTAGTATCCATCCTTCTTGATGTTAGCATTATAAGTAAATAAGTTAGTACCAAATTAAATAATTTATTTTGTTAATAAAATCTAAACATAAGTTAACTATTTGAAAGCACACAAACTTTATTGCCAAAATAAGTAATGTTCTATTAATAAATTAAAAAGTTACTTAAAGATGGTGTTAGTGATAATATTAATAAAAAGAAGGCATTGTACGAAAGGGTTTTTTTGGCATTTAATATTTGTAATTTATTGTTTTTATTCTTTTCCCTATAAAATAAAACTAAAACATGAAAGGATGGAATTAAAAAGGTGACGTAGACAGCTGAAGTACAAAGTCTTCATACCAACCAATTGGAGGCTATACGTACACGTCAAACCTCATAACTTTGAGATTTAGGAGGCGATATGTACACGTTAACAAGTATTATAGAATAAATTTTGTAACATGTTGTAATCGGTGACGGAGCCAGATGATTGATATCGGAGGAAATACACGAAAATGGATTTTCGATTGTAGCAAATTTTCATATTGACCTTTGACCCATTAAATGAATTAAAAAAAAGAAATTAAGTTTTAAAAAAACTTTACACTAAAAGGGCGAATTTATCCTTGAACTGTGACTGTTTGAATCTTAATTTTCTAACTGACCGACCAAAAAAGAAAATCGACGTACAGTCGCCTAAAAATTGTCCGATCAACCACCGGCCAACTACACCATCGTCGTAGTGAGCTAAATCGACGATCACGCATCTACACCGGAAAGAATACCGATTAGTTTTCTCGCACGGTATGAGTTCCAGTTGAAAATTTATTGAGCATGAGTATTCGGTAAGATTTAATTAGACAAATATTCGGTTTAATTAGATCATGAGCGTGAGTAGTGTTAGATTGTGGGTATGCTGGGTTGAAAAATGTGATATTTTTTGTAATTTTTGGATCTATGGCGTCGACAATGGTGATTTCCGACCAGAATCGCGAAAGACGGTGCCGTTAACAGTCGGTCCATGACTGTTAACAATCTAATTTTTTTAAAAAAAATATATTTAATTTTTATTTGTTTTTAATTTTTGTAATTAATTTAATTTTTTATTTGATTAGTAATTATGTTATTTTTTTTTATAATTGTCTTTTATTTATATAATTTAATAATTGAATATTATCTTTAATTAACAATTTTGTGTTGTTCCTTTTTTTTTAATGAAATAATCTTTAATTTTTTTCAAATTTATTTAAATAATATAAATATGCTTTACATTTTTTTAAAATGTATTTAATTTGAAATTTTTTGTTTATAAATATATTTTCCAAATGATTACAAGATTAATTTTCTTTATAATTAATTTATTTTAATTTGATTAAATAATAATTATGTTATTTATTTATTTAATTTTTATAATTGCCTTTTTTATATAATTTAATAATTGAATAGATAATGTTGTCCGAAATTAACAATTTTTTTTCATTTTATTGTTCTTTTACCTTTGATTTTGTTTCGAATTTATTTAAATAATATTTATATTCTTTAACTTTTTTGAAAATGTATTTAAGTTGATTTTTTTAAATATATTTTCCAAATATAATATTTGTGATTAATTTTCTTTATAACTAATTTATTTTAATGCGTATTGTATGATAGTTAGAATTCGGTTCCTTGATTTTGTGAGGTTATACTTTCTTTTGTTATCTGTTGTTCAATGCTCTAACATTTGAATTTTTGCAGAATGGAGTATCATTTAGATGGGGAGTTGAGACAGATAGTGGGAAAGGCTACTTGGAACAGTAGTTTTGAGAGTTTTATTGCTGTGTTGGAGCTGCTCGATGATTAGCACAGAGATATGCTAGACAGTCCTTCTTATGGCCACTGTACCAGTTGCGAGAGGTGCAGTACTCAAGACAGATCATCGATGCACTTCTATGTCGGCTTCTGAGGTCAGTCGACGACAATTCCCTCCAGTTCGACCTCGGGGGCAAGGTCGTCAGTTTCTCCACATTTGAGTTTACATTGATCACTGGACTAAGGATTACGGGCGACGATACAACCATTGAGAGAAGCAATAGGCTATACGAGACGTACTTCCAAGGACATGGGTTGGTGCTTCTACCCGACTTGATGGTCGCGATCAGGAGGTGCGATCAGATGCTAGATAGATTGAAGCTTGGGCTGGTCTCCATCCTCGAGAGTGTGATGAGGTGTCATCACAAGAAGACTGTCATCGACATTTTTCATTTGCAAGTTGTTGACGACATTGATGCGTTCAACAACTATCTATGGGGCCGGAGATGCTACGAAGACACTGTACATGTCTTCACCAGAGCACACTCGAGGTCCAGGGGGTCGATGCGTAAATACGATACATATGAATTGCCTTTAGCGGTGCAGGTAGATGTTTAATATAATCAAAGTTAAAGTTTTAGTATATTACATTTGTGCATAATAAGTGTATGTATTACAGATTTGGGTGTATGAGACAGTCCCTGTACTGAGGACCCGCTTTGCGCAGTAAGGGGAGACACGCTGCCCTCGGATGCATCATTAGAAATCATCGCGAGCGGAGGGATGTCCCACTGGGAAGCAGTTATCGGCCTTCCTCGACAATCCTCAGGTAAGTATTATGCATTTGTGATTTATATTATACGTAATTTAAAATTTTGTTTACATGATCGTTAAGTAGTTGAAATGTCAATATGTCAGCTTGAAGTCATACCTGAGTTGACGTCGTCAATGGAAGAGGAGGCTCCGAGTCCTGTGCGGGATTTAGGCGTTCCGCACACCCCAAACGAGGAGATGTCTGATCCGAGCTTGGACCGAGATTGGGTATGTGAATGAAATATAATTTATTGAATATCGTCGAGGTATAAATATATTGAATAATTTGTAATGTTATTTATGTAGGAGGGCGATCCAGCTGATCCACGATCACCTCCGCCGAGGGTATCGCCGTCATCATTGGCATCACCTCCGCCGAAAGTATTGTCCCCGTCATTAGCATCACCTCCGTCGAGAGCATCACTGCCGCCAGTGGCATCACCTCCACCGAGGGCATCGCCATCGCCATTGGCATCACCTCCGTCCAGACACCTCCCCCGTGTGTCTCTGGCACAAAGTGATGATTTGTATGCCTGTTTGACTGAATTTATAGTGGAGGAGGTCGGCGCGCTACGACGAGATTTGACGGAGAGGGTCGATGATCTGGGACGAGAGTTGACAGGGAGGGTCGACGATCTGGCAGGGAATGTCGACTATCTAACAGGGAGGGTCGACGATATGGGACGAGAGTTAACAGGGAGGGTTGACGATCTATCCCATGATGTTGGAATACTACAGTCTTCCGTTGTTGACCTTCAGGATACAGTAGCGGCGCTTAGAGGAGATTTAGCAGGCAGATGATGGGGGACAGAGGGGATGGTGGAGATCATGATTGAGAGGGTGACAGAGATAGTGATGGAGAGGGGGGTCACCCACATTTTTGGCGTGATGGGACATTGGAGTCATTGTGGTTGTCTATAGAGGGGTGGCCCCGATGGGAGGGGCCGAGCGGCGACAGAGGGGGAGGCCCCGATGGGAGGGCAGAGGTGGTGGTGGCGGAGAGGGAGGCCCCGATGGGAGGGGCGGAGGAGGTGGCCCCGGAGGTCGAGAGGACGCCCGGCGTGATTGAGGGTAAGAGACATGTTGTTGGCGAGACGGAGCAGGTGGTCGGCAAGAGGTTGAGAGTGCCGTCACAGTATGTTGTTTCTCCCTTCACGGCTGAGACCAAGAGGAGGACATTCATCGATGGGACGCACCCGAACTTATTCAGGGAGGTGGACAATGCCAAGTGGAAAGCATTCGAGACAGACTGGCGGAGAAGTATCCCGGGTAAGTATTGTATGATTTTAATAAAGCACTGTACGCTAACTTGTCTACGCTTATTTTAACATTTCTCTGTTTTTTACAGAGTTAGCCGCACGATAGGTTAAATGACGGTCTCGGACCCTTACAAGTGGTTCCACAATATTACCACTGCGGGAGCTTGGCTCGCCAACGATGTAAGTGAACTATTCATTTCGTGTATTTTATGTATACGTCACTTTGTATTTATTAAATGAATAACTCATACTTTTTTGGTGTTTCCTGCTGCAGCACATCGACCTGGCCATGGACTTGCTGCGAGATCGAGCTCAAAGACATCCAAAATCATTTGATGTCCATGGTCGAGTCATATTAAACACTGAGTTCTTGCGTGCCGTTACAATAGAGTATCAGTCGCTCGAACTTATGGGTAACGAGTACACGGTGCCAGAATATATGCTCGAGTAGGTGATAGGACTGTCATCGAGTGTCGAGGGAAAATCATTGGAGGGTTGTACACATATGTACATTCCAGCATGCATCAATAAACACTTTGTTACGCTGGAGATCGTTTTTGCTGACTCGACTATATATGTGTACGACCCAGATCATTCATGTTTGACACAAGGTCAGTTGGAGCAAAACCTGGAGTCCGTGGCTGTAATTGTTCCTATAATGGCCGGACGAGCGGGGACAAATGTATAGGACAGATTGCGGATTGTTCGGAACACGACGACAGCGCGACAATCCGTAAGTTAAGTGTTTGAAATTTGTTGTTTTTATCTTTCAAATTTAGTTTTTACTTACACAGTATTGAATTGATTCATTCGTGTTCAATTGCAGCGGCGACTGCGGCATATTTGCCATTAAATATGTCGAATTTTTAAGTATAGGGCATAAGGTTGATGGAATCAACCAGTCGTGGATACAGAACTGGAGAAAGAAGCTAGCATGTGATTTGTTCGAGTTTAATGCTGACCCGTAAATTTGTATTAAATATATGTAATATTTCAATTGTAAATTTAATTATTTTTTGTGATTATGAAATAATTGTAAATTTGTGTTCAATGTATATAACATTCACATTGAAAATTTAATTATATTTTTTGTTTTGTTATTTTACACGTAGGCCGAGTATGGAACTATTTTTTTCATATGAATCATTATAAATACCATTTATCAAGAATAAATATTGGACATCGAAGATTTATAAAAAACAAATATTGAACAGTGTAAAGTAAAAGGAAATATTATTCATTTAACGTACCTGTCTAATCGTCATTTAGGGGAATTTGACTGGTACAAAATTACCGAGTATGCCCTACGGCTCTGCACCTGCCACACCTACGCGGTCGAGGAAACTCTCCGGTAAATGGTATTCTAGATGTACTTGGACGTCCAGGACCACTCGGTTCAACTGCTGGTGGCAACAAATTATGAAATGGGAGAATGTGAACTTCCCACTCAGCTTCATTCAGCAGAGGAAATATAGTCTCCGCATATGCTGTTCTCCAACATTCAGTTGTATAATACAAAGAGCATAACGTTCTAGCAGCAAAGCCTCGATACATGGCCACCGCAACTGCATGCTCACATGAAAAACTTTCCAACTGAAATCTCGTACAACTGCATGTGTTATCAGTCAAGTCCACCATATATGTCGTATTACGTGCACATTGCACGGAGAAGCGAAACTCATCTAGTGCTTCCACATTCAACTTCCTCGCAACCTCTGCCGCCTTAAACAGTTTCTCCTCTTGAGTTGGGGCCAACACGCTACTACAACTCTGTGATGCCGCACGTCGGTCATGAAACCACTGTTGTAACTTGTTACGAATATTCTCAATCATTGCGAAAATTGGTAACTCTCGATCCTTCTTAAACAATGCACTAAGAGACTCCGCGTTATTCGACGTCATTGTATTGTATCGACGTCCTGGAAAGTATGACCGCGCCCAATTTTCGATCCCCATCTTCGTCATATACTCCAACGCCGATAATGATTTACTTCCTATCTCGAGTATGAACTTATTACACTCTTCAGCACTGTAAGCTTCGACTGCTCTCCTGAACAATGAAACGATGTCTATGCCCCGATACCTAGTCTTCAAATTACCTTGTATATGGTACATGCAATACCCGTGATGTGTCTCGGGAAAAACTTCAGTAATACCATTTATTATAGACTGTCCCCGATCGATTATAAAGGCAAGGTCTTGGACTTCCCCGATCACTTCCCTCAGTTTAGAAAAGAACCAACGCATGGACAAATCATTCTCGCTGTCGACTATGCCGAATGCAATAGGGTAAATTTGGATGTTGGCATCTTGACATGTAGCAATAATTAATTTGTCTTGATATTTAGCTTTCAGAGTTGTACCATCAACTAGAATTACGGGTCATATTGCATTTCGAATTCAAAATCACCGAAATAACAGACGGGAATTATCATATCTGCATGAGAAAATGGATTTAATCAACTTCATTTATTAATTATAAGAAAAAATCAGTGTCAACATAAATCAGTGCAGAGTCAATGTTAATTGGCTGTTTAACAGCCGAACAGTCGGACTGTTTGGTTGTTAACAGCCAAAACAGCCGACTGTTTCGTTGTTTTTGCGTAGGAGAATACGATTCTAAAGAAAAATATTATACATCTATTCAATTTTTTTTTGATAGGTAAGATCTGTTAAAATAAATTTATGCTAACTACTATTTCGACATAAAATTTCTCTATTCAAACGTATACTAATTTACTGAAAATGAAATTAAACATGCGTAAATGTACTTACCGATTTGAAGTAATTGATATGAAAAAAATTTCAACTTCAACGTTTCAAAGTTTTTCTAGATTTTGAGGTTCAAGCAGATGAAAAGATGAGAGTTTTTTCTGTGTTGGAAGCTCGTTTTGAAATTTTTATAAGTGGGAAAGTGTTTGATTTTCAATTATTAGCTAAAAGGGTAGTATAGTCCTTTTAACAATATATTATTTTGTAATTGTACAAAACATTTAAGGGTATCTTTGTCTTTTACCATACAAGAGCCCAATGTCATAATATTCATGATTTTGAAAGTCAAAGTGGAATTTAGGTCCTTTGATTAGGTCACACTTAAAAGTACCCCTTGATATTGTGCGGTCAAAAATTGAAATACAATTTTTTAAAATAACATATCATTAATGAAGATAAGTCAATATATTACTACAATTGCAACCTACGAGTTTTCATACTCTGAAAATGTCGTATAAATACATCATTACTAATATTGTCGAATACATCGTTCTCGATATATGCAACCAAACTATCACTTAAAACAAATTATTAATATCAAGGATTTAAGATAATTGAGGCACAAACTAGAGTCTAGAGAAGAGATTAAAAAACAACAGGACAATAGTACATATTAACACATATAATATATTTTTCAAATTTCAACAAGTAGAAATGCACTTGTATATCTCAAATTTAAAAATAAAAAGCAACTAATTAAAAGCCCAAATTAACGGGAAAAACTAAAGCCACATCCAAATTCAATTAATATAGGTTTGCTACGGAGCTACCTAGATGGAAGAAAAACAAATGTCAAACATGTAGATGGTAGATTTGTTATCAAGATGGAAGAAAAATCACAAAATTAGCACAACAAAAGAAAATCTCTAAATATGAATTGCAAATTCGCGATCTCAAACCTTTTTGTGTTGGCCGATTCTTCTTTTTCTTCTCTCTGATTGTGGGGCTTTAGAGTTTAGGGCAACGGACAGTCCAAAACAAATGCATATGAAATTATGAAAAGCAAAGTTTTGGTAATGGGCAATTGGGCTTGGCAATGGATTTGTGCAAAGCTTGGGTTAATTTACATATTAAAAAAAAAAAAATGGTTTAGCAACAAGTTCAAATAATTTACAGATTACAATAAATAAATTAAAAAAAAAAAACCAGAAATTTTTGTGAGGTCAATTGACCCCACATGACTCCATGTGGGTCCATCCAAGGTTGTAACACAAACCACCGCTACTTTTTCATCGTCGTCCTTGCTATCAGTATCGTCGCTTATATAAAGTATTTTATACACATTTTGCCGCCTATTTCCAACTTCGACGTGGTTGTTGCTTCAACTCCAACATCATCGGAAGCAGTCAAAAGGGAACATTTTTTATTATTATTATTATAATTAAAGTAATGACAACGTAACCATTGAATCTAATCCTCGAGTAATGGACACAATCAGGCTCGTCGACCCTTTTCGGATAGGATTCCATCACATCCTCTAGCATCAATGGCCACAAGGGTTCTGCGTCCCAAAATCATACTACAAGTCGATCAAATTCCCTCTAAAATTAAAACTAATTGAACCGAAAACGAAGTAAAAATCAGATGAAATTAAAATGCAAAAGAGAAATTACTTACCTTATAGCTCTATTTTGTCGCCAGAAGTGGCCATCGTGCTACCGTTCCATCATGTCCACCCCTCACCCCCATTCTCGATGGAGAAAGCTAAGGAAGAATATTGCGGGCGAGTAGTGTTTGGTGGTTTTAGTGAGAGAAAAATTAAATGGGATGATAATAGTTTTTCTATATACTCCATATATATTTCACATACAATGTAACGATTTTTATTAGTGAGAATTATACCGCACTTCGATCATGGGAATGATTGAGCTAACAACATAGGTAGTGGCCGTGGTGTAGATTCCATGAAATATGTGAATAAAATGTGATCTGACCAACTATTTATAATTCATAAATTAAGCCAAACGCGAGCTAAATAATATTCAATCAATATCACCTCCAATTTTTGACATATTCGTGTGTCTAATTTTACTCATTCATCAACATCCTCGTTCTCACTACCTTTTCGTCCTCGAGTACAATACAATAAAATATACGACTAATACAGAATGATCTCTACTCATGATGGTAAGGATAAAACATCCACGTCAACTGTTACAAATTTTGATAATTCAATGTTGAATTATTAAAAATTGTAGGTTTGACCACTGTAACGTTAACGGTGAGCATATTTTATCTTACTCATCATGGATAGAAGATCATGTCTAACGACTAATGATAATAATAACGTAAAACTGACCCTTTTATCAACATGCACAAAATAATGGACTAGCCATCAAAATTGTAAGCATACCAGTGAAAGATTAGTCGATAACCTGCTAAACTAATTTTACTCACAAATGCCGAACAAAAATGGCTAATACCCACACCTTACTAATCATTTTGTTTTTCTTTTTCTCAGAAAGGAATAAAATTGAAGCACTTTTCATTGTATTTTTAGTATTACAATGATAATTATATTAACCTCTACTTTTCACGCCCCAATGAATCAGATTAAGCGTATGATGAATTGTAAACGTTCTTTTTTTTTTTTTTTTTTTAAATTACGTTTTTTTATAAAACTAACTATTGTGTGGAGGAGCACATGAAACACTTAAAGGCAGTGTTTACTACTATGAGAGAACATAAGCTTTACACTAAACTGTCAAAAGTATGAATTTGGACAACCACAATAGATTCCTAGGGTCGTTTGATTTTTAAGAGGGTCTTGCTGCAGAACCATTTCGATTTACAACTCCTTAAAAATCTCTTCTAGTTGAAGGCAATGGAGATCAAAATCAAATGGAATAGATACTTCTTAAATTCTTTCATTATGTGCTTCCCCGCTAAGCTACTAGACTAAAGTAGTTTATAGCGTCTCGTATGGGACATATCTAGTCTTTCCTCAAATAGAGTACTTCATTTTTACTTTTTCGTAGCAGGTTTCTCCGCTCCAAACATACTTACTCGTTTGATCCCCATTAAATTAAATTTCATTTTTTTTAATCACACAATCTTCTATAAAGTAATATTATACATAAATCAAAAAAATTTCCTTCTTTTTCAACTACTCATTTTCAAAATAAATACTATTTTACCCATTTTAATTTGGAAAAATGGGGACCAAACGAGTGCTTATTGATAAGGTAAGGAAGGCTTCATTTGAGGAGCAAGATCGAGATGGCATAAACCGTCCACCACATAGAGCTTGGTAGCCAACTAACTAAGGAAGCTCCATATTCGATTTAACCTGACGAGGCTTGAGTTTGACATTGGTTGCCTTCGCTAGCATGTAGTAACATAATTTTTTTAAATGCACCATATTTTAGTTACATTAAATGTTCATAAACTTTATTTATTGTCACAATCACGTCTTCTACTTATTTTAATCGAATTCTTATTCTCAACCTTCCATTAATTATAATATATTATCTCTGACGACAATTTTAGTCCAAAAGTTTTGTTGGTGTGCTTAAAAACAAGGGAAAAATATTTAGTCTCTTTTATATTTGTTATAGTTTTTCTTATTTTGAAATATGAGAGGCAATCGGACAAGTAGTTCTTTTTTTTTTCCTATATATTTTTTATTTTTTTTAAAGCTCCATATAATAAAATATTTGGATGAAAATCGGAATCAAAAATAAAATATGCTATTTAAATAGAAGGTTGATGATCATAATGAAATTAAAAAGGTTGGTAAAAATAGTAAAGGTAAGGAGCCTTTTATGCAATAAAAAGATGGTCCACTTGTAAGGAATTGTGGTGCCAATATACCACCTGTATCTTAAAGTTAATATAGTATTTGATGACAAAACGCCCTTCCATTTGGATTTGTTCGATCTCTAACCTCTCCAACTTTTATTTCTTATTTTATTTATATTTTAAAAATTAGTAAAAAATATATACTTAAAGTTTATTAATTAAAATATTTATATTTAACGTCTTGTTTAGTTATTTATTCTTGAAGTATGATTTAAACATAAATAATTTAAATATCAATAGAAGGATATGGGCAAAGAATTTTTACCATCCCTACAAAGATATTTTAATTCCCATCTTGCCTTCGTGCTGCCATGCCCACAGCCCAAAAATACTTATTTGAATTTAAAAGTTATTTTCCTAAAGGATGAGATTCGATCTTCGTCACTAACCATACGATAAATAACCGATTGAGGGTAGAGTACTATTAGAATGATTTAAAAATTATAACAAGAATAAGTATTTTAGTTGAACAAATTATAATTGACGATTTAAATTAATGCGTTTAGTCCACTTAACATTGGGGACCATGTTGGATTGGAAATTACATTCACAAGCAAAGCAACAAATAGGTAACATTATTTAATTTCAATGACTAAATAAGTTAGAAGAATACTTTAAGAGCCAACGTGAAATTTTACACAAACTTAAATGACCACTTGTGAAAAAACAAATCTCTAGAAAGTAGAAATACAGTAGAAATTTTGACGACGTCGTTTATCTCATTCACTAGACAAAAGGAGGTCGTTTAGGATTTGGCCTTAGGGTTTATGTTTTGAAAGTGGAGGACATTTTAAAGTTTACACCCGATTCAATTCAGTCAAAGGTGAGTCATCTTTGAACAATTTATTGTTTCATCAATGTTTTATACAATTTACAGAGTTTTTCTTCATGCGATTGGTACATCTGTTAGGATTATTTCACAATTCCCTGGATCCCGTTTTGTTCAACTCGGCACATTTGCATCAGCACCAACAAACAAATCAAAACCCAGATTAGAAAATGAAAATCAAGAAAATTTTACGGTTAACTACCTCATGAACGCATTGGGGTTTTCGCCAGAAAAGGCTCTTTCAGCCTCCAAGTACGTGCATTTTGATTCCACAGAAAAACTCGACGCGGTTATCGCAGTGTGGAAGAGTCATGGTTTTACGGTAGAAGAAATCGCACATATGGTGAAAAGGAGCCCCTCAATTTTAGTATGTGATCCTCAGAAGACTATTTTGCAGGAAATTGAGTTTTTCCGGTCGTTAGGC
>NC_036258.1:4581963-4615344 GCF_002742605.1 Olea europaea var. sylvestris | reverse complement strand
TTTTGAGGTTTTGTGTTATGTGCAACACATTCAAGCCATTTTTTTTACCATGACAAGTTGAAGTAGAATGTTACTGATGTTTTATACTTAATGATTCATTTACATGTCTTTAATCTCCCAAGTTGTATGTTTTTTTTGTTTTATCTGCTGTTGTTTTACGAACTGTCTTGTTCGCTCCTTGCTGCTTCTGATTATACCCGCAATAAGCAATAAAGGCAGCACAGTATTCCCACTTCCACTCGGATGCTGAAATATTACGAAGTTTGAGCAGAGAGGATAGCATGGGTAAAAGTATAACCGGCAAGTAACTCCTTTTTCTATTAGATCTCAAGTAATCTCGGACTGTGGTTGAGATATTTTCTACTTTTAGGTCTGTATCTAATTATCTTGATCTTTTCAATCATCGTCCTCTTGTCTCATATATTATAGAACTTTTACGAGTCAAACTTGAAAGAGTCTTTATTGTCCTATTGGACTTTGCTTTCTTCGTGGGCTCGTCTCTATGTTGAATTTCCACGTCTCTATGTTGAGTTTCCATGATTTAGCCTTAGATATTGTTAGGATGCTGGCCTTGGATTGAAACAAATCTTCAGGGTGTCAATTTTATCCATGACATCTTTATTTTTGCCTTTCATTCGAGGAAGTTGCATATGTTGGGTTTTATTTTGCTGCTATGGAGCTACCAAGCCTGTTGTTGAGAACAATTAGACTACAGATCCCTTAAATCTTGGATAATTTTTGTGCAATTGAAGAAGTGGAAATTAGATAATATCAGGGATTCAAACATCACAATTCAAAAGTCAGGGCCGAAGTTTCATTATTTAGAAATCAAGTATTGATTTAATAATTTAAATATTAAATATTTTACCCAAATCAACTCTAATTCCTTTCTCTCTCTACAATCTATATTCTCTCCGTCTCTCTACCATAAAACACCACTGTCGCCACCAGCAGCGGCGATTCATGACGGCGACGAAGCTCTAAAGCAACTTCATCGGCAACCATTCAGTTTGTCCTCTCTCCTCTCCTCTGAAGCAAGCTCACTTGGTGGCTCCATCGTTCTTCGATCTCCTCGTTGGTAGCATTCACTCACTTACTCTGACGACGACTTATTTTTGTAGCTCGTCAATGTAGCATTGCGACGCTACTGCGACCTAGCTTCGTGATGGTGCAGTTCTTGGCACCAACTGGTGCTGTCACTGGAGGTGGTTTGGGGTCTTCTTTTTCTTTTTTGTTTTTTTTTTCTCTTCCCGATCTGAATAGGTTGTGATGAATCTTAAATATGGGCGATAGTATCGTGCAGTGGTGGTGGCAGCAGCGATTTGGGGATTATTTGGTAGAATTGGTGGTTGTGATCACAAGAAGAGGTTGATTGGAGGTGTAGGTGGCGCGGTGGATGATTGAACTGGCAGTTGTGGTCACAAGAAGAGGTGGTCGTGTGGCGGTGGAGACGATGGTAAAGTTGTGGGTTGTGTATTGTTGGTGTGTTTGGTGGTGGCGGTTGAGATGGTTTCTGGCAGCGATTGAGGTCGTGGTTGGAGAGTTAATTGTCGTGGTTTTTATTAGTAATTAATTGGATCTCGTGGTGACGATTTTGTTGGTGGTGATGTCATGGTATTGGTGGCGGCGGCAGCGCAACGGTGATGGGGCGAGGGCGAGGGCGAGTAGTGGTGGTGACAATGGAGGTAGTGGTGGTGGTGTGTGACCTATATCTGGCCATTGACCATCTATTGGGTTACCCGTGACCAACTATCTAACTGTGACATTAAAATTTGATAATTGTGATCAACAAATTCGAAAATATGTGACCGATAGATAAACTGTGACTTATAATTTTTTCATCTCTGACTAATGAAATAAACTGTAACTTATAAAATTTTTAATTTGTGACCTTGAAATAATCTATGACTAATAAATAAGTTTGTGACCTATAATTATGTACCTCTGACCATTAATGGTATAAATGTGACTTTATTATTTTTAATTAATAAAATATATTTAATTAATAAATAAAAACCTGATTTTTGCAAGTTTAAAACTTTAGACATGAAAATTGTATTGTCCATTAGATGTGAATTTTTCCTATTAAAGAATGTGTCTCTGTGTATTACTTCTATGAGTAATATAGGCCCCGTTTGGTAGTCATTTTTTTCAAAATACATTTTTTTCTCTCTTCTTTTTAACAACACGTTTTTTATTAAAATAATATTATACGTAAATCAAAAAAATTTCCTTATTTCTCAACACAAACATTTCACATTAATTTACTATTCTAAAATGTATTTTTACATAAAAATGCCTATCAAACACCTTCATAATGTAATTGATGTTTTAAAACTCGTATAATTTGTAATACATGATAGTAAAGATAAGTTCAATTGGACTAATCCTGTATGGCCACATATATGGGTGAGTTGAACTACACAAGTATATAGCATTACTCTACTTCTATCATCCACCAACGTATGGAAGAAATGGGCTCAACTATACATGTGAGAAGCAAGAGTGTCAATCTTGTTCATATAAATCCGTTTTCTTACTTCAATCTTTTGATCTAAATACATTTGATATTTTTGTAAAAAGGTCATGTAAACAGCTCAAATACAAGTCTTCATACCAAACAATAGGAGGTGATATGTACAAGTCAAAACCCATAACTTTCAGATGAAGGGCTTGTTTGTGCCCCTTTAATTTCAAAAAGTGTATTTATAGAATAGTAATTGATATTGAAATGTGTGGTTAGAAAAGAAGGAACACTTTTTTATTTATGTATAATATTATTTTAATGAAGAATATGTGGTAGAAAATAAGTGTCGTAGAAAAAATAATGGATAGAATGTGGTAGAATGGTTGACAAATAAAGGCTAAGGGCAATACATACGTATTATATGTATGATAAAATAAATTTAAATCATGGCACCAAATTTGACAATTTATCACATCACAAACTATCATTTTACAATTTCTTAAACAAAATAAATATATAAAAAGTTCCCCTCTAACAACCATGCCACCAAGTTAGACAATTTACCACATGGCAAACTGTTATTTGATAATTTAAAATTAAAAAATAAAAAACCACTTTCCTTCCAACAATTTACACGCAAAGAAGTTGTCAAGTATGATGTACACTTGGAGTGTACAAATAGCTTTTCCCAATAAATTTTGTAACACGTAATATTGTGTTGTTACACTGTTACGTAACACATTGTTCACCACTTCTTCAACCATGGTCCGTTGTTGTCACTATCGTCACTTATAATAAAGTATTTTACACATATTTGGCTGCATATTTTCATCTTCACCTTAGTTGCCGCCGCTACCACCATCATCAAGGGCAGAGTTAGGGGAACATTTTTATTTTTTATTTTTTCCTTTTTTACATAAATTTTTTTTAACCTAGAAAAATAATGTGTTTGGAGGAAACCTATGCTAAATCCCAATCCTGTCTCTTTCCCCTAATCCATCGCTGACTATCACTAGTCATAACATTTAGTATTAATACAATTGTTATCGCTGTTGTCATCACTTGTAAATTTATTGTTACACCACCAGGGACGTCGTCATTGACGCTACTATTTGCAACATTTATTATTACACCACCATCATTATCATCGTCACCATCACCATATTCGATGCCTGACAAAAACCACCACAAAATCCTATCACCACCAGACCCACCATCTTCATCTCTGCCACCTCGTTCTCCAACAATTGAGGAATGTACATAAATTTCAAAATTGTCCAACACACAATACACGAGCACATCCATATAAAAATGATATTGAGAATTCAAAACGATTTTCGAAAAATTATCCTTCAATTTGTTTTTGTCCTTGGAGTATCAGTTTGAGGAGGGTTAAGGCCCGACTACAAAATCAACGCTGACCTAGATAGTAGACCCCCTTGTTTGGACCTTGCATAATGACTTGTGCAAAAATCTCAATTCTTATTGTTCTTCTTATATGAATTTGAACTTCTAAATCTGGTGGCGGGGAAGGTTACGTTGACAATGACAGAGCAATGGTGAAGGATATGGGAGGCGGTGGTGGTAGCGGCAGCGATAGCAATAGAGTTTAAATGTTATTGTGGCGACAATGGAGGCCATGTGGTTTGTTTATAGGTCGTGGTGTTGGTTTATGTTATAGGAAATATGTGAATAAAATGTGACCTGATTAACTATAAACAGTTCATAAATATAAACTAATCATGCGCTAGACAAAATCAATATTACATTCACTTTTTGACACATTTGTATTTCTAATTTTACCCATTCATCAACATCCTCATTTCCACTAACTTTTTGTCCTCGAGCAACGCACAATAAAATATACGATTAATAATAATAATGTAAAAGTGACCCTCTATCAACATGTACAAATTAATGGAGTATATGTGACTAGCCATATTCATTTTTACAATATTGTAAAATACTTTAGTTAAAGATTAATTGATAATCTGCTAAACTAATTTTACTGGAAAAAGCTTGATGCTGTCAAGCTATACGCACATACAGAACAACAACGGCTATTAGCCTATTACCCCCATAAATATGGCTAATACCCACACTATGGCTAATACCCACACTATAACAACGGCTATTAGCCTATTACCCCCATAAATATGGCTAATACCCACACTAATTTCACTATAACAAACGAAAATGCCAAGCTGCCAAAAAGGAAGTGCCCACAATTTTGACATATCATCACATGTGAATGGGACTCGTGCCAACCCCACATGAATAAAAAAAATGTAAAAAATCGCACCCCACCCAAGAGGAAGGGTTGGAGCAGCTTGGTGATGTAATAATCATGGAGGAGGGTTCCTTTGGGGAAGGAGTAAAAGCCATGTGGGAACCTGGGAACCAACAAGGGCACAACCTGCGATTTACCTCCACTAGTCACTGAGGGGCCGGGGGCTAGAGGTCCAGGATTTAGTCCGGCTAAGTTGGGACACCTGGGTTATCAAAAAAAAAAAATACCCACACTATGGCTAATACCCACACTATAACAACGGCTATTAGCCTATTACCCCCATAAATATGGCTAATACACACAGTAATTTCACTATAACAAACGAAAATGCCAAGCTGCCAAAAAGGAAGTGCCCACCGTTTTGACATATCATCACATGTGAATGGGACTCGCGCCAACCCCACATGAATAAAAAAATGTAAAAAATCGCACCCCACCCACCCCAACTATGAGGATCTGTCGACTGGGATGTCAATTTTCTTCTCGCACTCCAGCATGGTCCCTATAACAAATTCTCATGGGATTTTGCCATTGTACATTCTTCACTTGACATCTTTGTCGACATTGCCTTTATTTTTAGAAAATTGTGGGCAAGAGAAAACGGCCTTTTTTTTTTAAATTGACGAATAACAGTTTGCCATGTGGCAAACTGTCACAAAGCATAATTGAATGGATTGGATTTTTATCCGAGTCCGATCCAAATTCGATATAATTAATTAAAATAAGATAGCTTTTTATTTGAAACTTGTATTATACTTTCAAGTAATTTTCAAATAATAAATAATATTAGATAATAGTATAATATTGTTAATTGAAATATTTGGAGAGTTTTTAATTTTTATTGATTAAAATAAGATAAAAAGTAATTAATTTATTTTATAAATTAAAACAATCAAAGGGGCCAACAATTAGAATTGCTTTCGTCGTTTCCAACTTCACACATTGAATACCCATTAGAACATCAAAGGATTTGCAAGCTATAAATAAGTGGACCCAAAATTGAATGAAAAGCTATCCGAGCATTTTAATTCTAGTGCTTAGAAGTTGTCTAATATAAAATCTTTATCCTCCTAAATTTTTCAATTTTGGATTGAATTATTGGATCAGATATCCGATAAAATAGCAAATCGAATATGAATTTAACAGTCAATTTTCCATTGAATTATCGAATCGGATCATATAATTATTCTTATCAAATTGGATATGAGCAAATCCGATCCATATTCAATCCATTTACAGCCTTAATTATGAATAATAGTTATGGGTCATGCATACTGTTAAAATTAACGTTAAATTTCACATACCTCCCTTAAAGTTTATGACAAATTCAGAAACACCCACTCTAATATTAAAAATTGCAGAAACATCCATTATTTCTTATTTATCTTTTTTTTCCCCACAAATTATTACATTAATAAATTTGTCAAAATTAATCATTCTATTTTTCTCATAAGGGAATAGGATTGATGCATTCTTTATTGTACTTTTAGTATTACAATAATAATATCTTAATGGTAACACTGCATTTTTAAATTCACCATATTTTAATTGCGTTAAATATTCACAAAGTTTATTTATTGTCACAATCACGTCTTCAATTTTTTTAATTGCATTCTTTTCCTCAACCTTCCATCATTAACACATATTATTTCCAATGACGATTTGTGTCCAAAAGTTATGTTGGCCAAAATAAGGAAAAAATATTTAGTCCCTTTATATTTCTTATAGTTTTGCTTATTTAGAAATATGAAAAATAAATAAGTCTTTTACATCATCTTAATAAAATATTTGGACAAAATCATAATCAGAAATAAAATATGCTATTTAATAGAAGGTTGATAATAAGAATGAAATTTAAAAGTTAGTAAAAATGATTAGGAACCTTTTATACAATAAAAATATAGTGCACTAATAAAAAAATTGTAGTGTCAATATGACCAACCATATCTTAAACTTACTATAGTATGTGATGACAAAATGGTCGCCCCCACAATGTCTCTAAGTTGTCCCAACCCTATCGTCTTCGATTATTATTTCTTATTTTTTTACTTTTTAAATTTAAATTGTATTAAAATATTTACTAAAAATTGAATAATTAAAAAAAAATGGGGATGTCAAGATGGCAATGGGACGGGAAAAGGGGGACCATCCTTGTCCCCCATCCAATCGAGGATATTTTGAAAGGCAGGCCAAGTCGAAAATTAAAACATTTAGGTAATGGTTGGTTTGCATTTTCATTTTCAAAACGATTTTTAGTTTTCCCTCAAAACGACCCGTTTTCCTCGTTTTGAGCGTTTTTGACATTTATAACTGAAAACGATAAAAAGTCTTTTTGCATTTTCCGCATTTTCGAAAACAGAAAACGAAAAATGGGCCGAAAACAGCAAACCAACCACGGCCTTATATTTCACCATCCCGTTTAGTCATTTATTTATTTTTTAAATACAACTTAAATTGAAAAATGTTTAAAAAAATAAAAAGAATAGGGGTGAAGAATTTTACCATCCCTACGAATATATTTCAAGTTCCATCCTTCCTTCACATTGCCATGCCTCGACCTTGTCCCACTATCCAAAAATCCTTGTTTGAATTTAGAAATTCTTTTCCTTACAGGATGAGATTCCTAAGGATACAATGAATGATTGATTGACGGTAGATTAGTATTAGAATGATTTTAAAAAATATAACAAGGATAAGTTTTTCAGTTGAACAAATCATAATTGATGATTTAAATTAATGCAACCAGTCCACTTAACATTGATTGGGCACTATGTTCGATTGGAAATTATTTTCACAAGCAAAGAGACTAAATAGGTAACATTATTTAATTTCAATGACTAAATAAGTTAGAAGAATACTTTAAGAATGAATGTGATATTTCCAACAAACTTCAATGACCAATTATGAAAATAACTTTTCCCAAATGGCAAATACGAAGGAAAGAAGAAAAAGGAAATCGTTTAGGATTTGGCCTTAAGGTTATGTGATAAAAGCGGATGACATTTTAAAGTTTACGCCTGGTTCAACTCAATCAAAGGTGAGTCATCTCCGAAAATTTATTGTTTCAGCAATGTTTAATGCAATTTACAGAGTTTTTCTTCATGGGATTCATAGGTCCTCCGTTAGGATTATTTCACAGAACCCTAAATCCAGTTTTGTTCAATTCAGCCCATTTGCTTCAGCAGCAACAAACAAATCAAAATCCAGACCAGAAAATGAAAATGAAGAAAACTTTACGGCTAATTACCTCATGAATACATGGGGGTTTTCCCCAGAAAAGGCTCTTTCAGCCTCCAAGTACGTGAATTTTGATTCCACAGAAAAACCCGACTCGGTTGTTGCAATGTGGAAGAGTCATGGTTTTACGGTAGAACAAATTGCACATATGGTGAAAAGGAGCCCTCCAATAATAGTATGTGATCCTCAGAAGACTATTTTGCCGAAAATCGAGTTTTTTCGGTCATTAGGCATGCCTGAGAGTGACATGGTGAGTATTTTCTGTGGGGCGCCTAATACTTTCAAGAGGAGTTTGGAGAAACAAATAATACCATCTTATAATTATATTAAGAGTTTGTTCGAGTCGAATGGGAAAAGTTTTGGTTCAATGAAACGCTTAGCTGAGATCTTCTGTTGTGATCTTCAATTTCAGTTGTTGCCTAATATTGAAGTTCTAAGAGAGGCTGGAGTCCTTGAATCGAAAATTGTGGAATTGTTGCAAACCCAGCCAAGAACACTGATGGTAGGAAGGGAGAGGTTTAAAAAGGTTGTCGAGGAAGTTAAGGAGCTGGGGTTTAGACCATCGACTCCGAAGTTTATTGTAGCAGTTCATGCGATGAGGTCGATGAATAAATTGACTTGGGAGAAGAAGGTGGCGCTTTATAAGAAGTGGTGGTCGGAAGGTGAGATTATCTCGGCATTCGAGAAGCATCCTTATTGCATGATGATATCCAGAGATAATATAACCACGAAAATGGATTTTCTTATAAACAAGATGGGGTTTGAATCTTCTTACGTTTTGAATAGGCCTGTACTACTTTCATATAGTTTAGGGAATAGGATTATCCCCAGATGTTCTGTTTATAAAGTTTTGTTGGAGAAAGGTTTGATCAATAAGGTCAAGGTCTCAATGTTGGTATATCCGGAAAAGGAGTTTTTACGGAGATATGTGCATCGCTATGAGGGGGAAGTTCCTGGGCTCTTGAAGCTATATGAGAAAAAATTGGCTCTTTCAAAGATTTAGCGAATAAATTGATGTCCTGGATGTTAATTATTTATGAATTTTGAGGTTTTGTGTTAAGTGCAACACATTCAAGCCATTATTTTTTACCATGACAAGTTGAAGTAGAATGTTACTGATGTTTTATACTTGATGATTCATTTCCACGTCTTAAGCTCTCAAGTTGTAGTAAAGAAATATTCTGGTTTTACGATATGTCTTGCTTGCTCCTTGCTGCATCTGATGGTACCCGTAATAAAGGCAGCACGGTATTCCCACTTCCACTCGGATGCTGAAATATTATGAAGTTTGAGTAGAGAGGATAGCATGGGTAAAAGTATATCCGGCAAGTAACTCGTTTTTCTATTAGATCTCAAGTAATCTTGGACTTTGGTTGAGATATAATTTACTTTTAGGTCTTATCAAATTATCTTGATCTTTTAAATTGTCGTCCTCGTCTCATATATTGTAGGTGGAGCTTGTACGAGTCAAAGAGTCTTTATTGTCCTATTGGACTTTCCTTTCTTCGTGGGCTCGCCTCTATATTGAATTTCCATGATGTAGCCTTAGATATTGTTAGGATGCTGGCCTTGGCTTGAAACAAATCTTCACAGTGTCAATTTTATCCCTATCATATCCATAACATCTTTATTTTTTAACCTTTTTATTCGAGGAAGTTGCTTACGTTGGGTTTTATTTTGCTGTTATGGAGTTACCAAGCCTGTTGTTGAGATCAATAAGAGTACAGATCCCATAAAACTTGGATAATTTTTGTGCAATTAAAGAATGCGTCTGTGTGTATTACTTCTATGAGTAATGCTATGTATCCCAATTGACTTGTATATGTGGTAATACATGATAATAAAGATAAGTTCAATTGGACTAATCCAATATGGCCACATATACGGGTGTTGCACGAGTTGGACTACACAAGTATATAGCATTACTCTACTTCTATCATCCACCAGTGAATGTGGAAGAAACGTGGCTCGACTGTGCATGAGAGAAGCAAGAATGTTAATCCCGTTCAAATAATTTCTTTTTCTTGCTACAATCTTTTGATCTAAAGACATTGCCAAAATCTTGATTTTATCATATTTGCTTTTATAGTGTCACTTAGTGATTCCTTTGAAAATTAGTTAGATCCAATTAATAGGATGGTACATGGTTATTCGAGTCTCGAAAATGCGAAATAATTATAATCTAAAGATATTACCATGTATGGCAACATATATGGGTGTTACACAAGTTGGGCTACTTACATCCATATCCATATGTGAATGTGGAAGAAACTTGGCAAAACTATACATTGACAGAAGTAAGAATGTTAACCTCGTTCATATAAATCGTCTTTTATGCTATAATCTTTTCTCTAAGCATATTGTCATAATCTTTATTTTATCATATTCAATTTTAGGGCATCATTTAATGATTACGTAAAAGATTAGTTATACCGAATGACATTGATGGTGCACGACTATTTGAGTCACGAAAGGGTTATATTATTCCTATTCATCCATAAACAATAATATAAAATACGGTTAATAATAAACCAATTATGTCATTTTAAAGTGGACAGGAACATTGTATACTATAAGGGTCTGTTTTGATTGTAAGAGTGAGATTTGGGTGAAAAGAAAATAAATTTCAGAGAATTGAATTGTATAGAACTTGTTTTTATTGAGAATTGTTAATTAAATATGTTTGATTGATATAATTTTTCAACCTTAGAAAATGTTGAAATTTTGGATATTTTGACGTTTGTTTGGCTTTATTTTTCATGAAAATTGTCAATTAAAGGGATATAATTTGTTATAATTGTGGATAGAATTTGTTTTCATTGCAAAAAATAAAAAATAAAAGGCTGGAAAACTGATTTCTCACCAAACCCATAAGAATTGAAATTCCACAAAACCAAGAAAAAAGGGGTCACGTGGAGGAGGGGATGGAAAATCAATGATCAAGAGAATTCTTACAATCAAACAAAGAAAAAGGTGAAAAATGAAAATTTTCATGAAAAATTCCTCAAATTAAATAGGCCCTAAGAGTTGTTGCCCAAAAAGAGTGAGTTTTGATGGGCTGAGCTATGTGCAGTCGATTTAGTACTTTTGGCAGAAACTGTCAAAAAATATTAAAAAATAAAAATAAAAATAAAATAATAATAACGAACATTGATTTTTTTTTTTAATTATTTTTTCAAGACGATCTGATGATCTGTTGTGTTGTCTAGATTATAATAATTAGCGAGTAAAAATCAGCATCGTTTGCATCCCGTCAACTTTCCTATGTCAACTAATCTGTTAATTTCTAGCAGCTCGTGATCCGTCAAAATGAACAATTTAGTGAATATGACCTTTCCTTTTCATATCAAATCATAGCCTTTGCTTTGCTTAATTCATATGCACAGGATTTATCAAATGATGCATTCCAATGAAAGAAAAGAGGTGGACGGACTTCAAGTAACAATTGGAGTCTGTTTAACTTCAAATTGAGATCCACCATGATAAGACTTATGCACACGTAGCATTTCAATGATTTCATGGCTACCACGTGTGCCCCAAAACTTTCTTTTCATTTTATTTTTAGAAATTTCAGTTTTCACATATCCCCTGTTTGTTTCCAAATGTTGGAAGAAAATAATTCATTTGTTGTCCATTTTTTGCCAACGCGTGGGACCAAGTGTGAGGGAAGAAATCAACAATCACGGTTGACAGTTCAGCAACGGTCAAAAATTGGATTAAAATTGGACAGAAAAATTGTAAACAAAGAAGAGTATATTTTGTTTTGTGGTCAAGTTACTGGGTTTCTCGACATCTACGCAATACACAAAATAAAAAGGATTAAGGAGTAAGATATTTGTACAAACTTTGGTTGACAAAAACTTCTGTTGACACATAAAATTTCAGCTCAAATCGAACGGCTTAAGGAATGAAACCCAATTGGAGGATCCCCAAATCAGATAGCCCAAAGAATGAAGCACAATCAGACAATTCAGGATGAAAGCCCAAATAGAGAGGCCCATGAACGCGGTAACACCATCGCCCAAGCTTGCAAGTCGCCCAGGATCTGAGCGAATGAAATGCCATGCAGTCGCCCAGAGCTGTTACTCTATTCTCACCCAAATTTTCGAGTCGTCCAAGGTATTAACAAACATGAAGTGTTATGGTTATCAAGAAGCGCAGTTATCAAAGCAGTTATTAAGCAGCCCTATCACGTTCCACGATTCAAGAAATTCAATTGAAGACGGTTGAACGACAAAGAGTAATGTCAGCAATTAGAAAATGTAGTTTCATGACAAGTTGGCCATTACGAAGAAAGTGGGCAGTTATAGAACGATCAAGCAGTTTTTAGGCGGTTGATCATAAAGAGATCATCCAGGAAGTATAAAAGGAAGAAAAAACATATAGCAAAGGACCCTGAATCAAAAACTCTCGAACAGAGAGCATGTAATTTTAAATTTCTTAATTTAGATTTAAACACTTCTTTCAGTAACTCGTGTGCTTTCAGTAACTCGTGTGTTTGCGCCCCTTGAAGGCATTCTGTTTTTACTTTCCGATTGTAAAGTCATCACCAATAAAGAACACCCATTTTTGGGACTTTGTTTCAAGAGGTTTGTCCCTTACACAATCGTCCGATCCCTTTTTAATTGTTAGCGACGAACCCGCGCGAAACAATTTGGCATGTCCAGTGGTGTTTGGTGTTGAAAATACAAAAGGTAAAACAATATGCCTCAGAGATTCGATAAGGAAGCAGCAAGTCAGGGAGGAGTCCAGTCTGTGATCGAGCGATATGAGGAGTAGCATGCCTCTCCACGAACAGATGGACAGAATCAGAGCAGTAACAGTCGTTACGAACCAATGACAGAGTTGATTCCTCGAACTATGCGTGCACTACTTGGAGAACTTATACAAGATGTTGTTGAACAGGTAAATCTTCGAAATATTCATAATATGGAAAGATTTACCCAAAATGGGAATGCACATTATGACAACATGGCCAAACAACTAAACACTTTGAACGAAATAATGAATAAGTTAGTAGGCCAAATATGTTAACCGGTTATGCCTCTTGCAAATCACTTTCAAACTAGGACAATTGTGGGACATAATCCCTCAGTCCTAAATCCGAATCAAGGGATAGAACCACTTTCTGGTCCCTCTACTTCAAACCAAGGGGGTGGTGCAGTGCCAAATCAGAACAATGGTAGTGGTGCGCCTAACTTGGGGGATAATCCAAATGTAAGAGATAATGTCCTAAACAATGGATACAATACCCTACGTGTTAATGAGGGGATAGATGTTCAGGCTAATGGTAATGGCCCAAATCATGGTAACTTTGTTGCCAATCAAGGACCAAATATCGGGCCTCATGCAAATTAACCGGTTAACCAACCTGTGGGAATTCCATATGACCCCAACGTCATGTTGAGGAATCAGATTATGGAAATCGTACAAGATCAGATGGCTTTGGAGTGCGTCCTATTATTAGGCTGGCTTACACAAAGTCATATCCTGATTGGGTAGACCAAGTATATCCGTAGCCTAGAGGGTATAAAGTGCCAGAATTCTCACTGTTTACCGGTTTAGGGGAGGTGTCTACTCTAGAACACATAGGGTGATTCACATTGCAAAGTGGTGATATAACTGATTACCATAAAATAAGGCTTTTCCTTAGTTCATTAACAGGAGTAGCTTTCTCCTGGTTCATCAACTTGCCAGCGAACTCTGTTCAAACCTGGCAACAATTGGAACAATTATTCCACGCTCAATTTTTTAAAACTAAGTCTGAAGTTACTTTGACTGATTTGGCGAATCTACGTCAAATGCCAAACGAATGGGCAGAAAGTTTTCTCCAAAGGTTCAAGACAACAAGAAGCAAGTGTTTTGTACCTCTACCCGAAAAAGAATTTGTCAAAATCGCTCGGGTTGTTTGAGCTTTGATTTAAAAAAGAAATTCCAAGACAGGGAATTTCCTGACCTTTTCCAGTTGAGTGCGAATGTGATTAGGTATGAACGACTGATAAGAGAAGAAGAGCAGATAAAAAACTCTAGTAAAGGGACTTATTACAAAGACCTAAATTTTGACGTTCATACCATCAGCGATGAGTCATACGATCAAGCTGAAATGTGTTTGGCCGAATTGGTCAAAGGAGACACGTATACTTGTCCTATAATGGCTAAGCCTAGATCATCGGGCAAAGATGAGCCCATGAAAGATGGAAACATAAAGGCTAGAACATTCTCGTTCGATGTAACCAAAGCTGACCTTATATTTGATAAATTATATAGGGATAAGCAGATAAAACTGAGCGATAAGCATAAATTGCCAAACCCTGAACAAATTAAGGGTAAAAAATATTGTAAGTGGCATAATGCATGGTCACATTTGACTAACAATTGCTTGGTTTTTCGCCATGTATTGCAGGATGCCATTGAATCAGGACGAATTACGTTCGACGATAAGAAGATGGTAGTGGATGAAAATCTTTTTCCACAGCCACTTGGAGTAAACATGGTGACGTCTGGTTTCAAAAACAAGTTGTCAAAATTCAAGTTGGTCATAGATGATGGAGAAGAGGACCTTGGACCACATCCTAGTGTCTTTGAACGAATCAAGGAGAAAGAGCCAAAAAATGACGAAGACGTCCTGTGTGCAAGATGTAAAAGAGAAGTGAGTGGGAACACGGAGAAACTAGGGATATGGCAGCATCCCCATCGCCCTATTTTCTTCCCAAATTCATCCTGGTAGAGGGCGAGGTACATCATTCTATAGAGGACCGCCTTTTGAGAGGTAGTTCGGGCCAGTAGATAATGGGAGAACATTCAGATCGTAACCTCGTCGGCTAAATGTATGGCATTCGTTCCAGTATAATGCAGGAAGGGCAATACCCTTCGATGAGATGACTAGAACCCAACAAAGGCGTTTCCAACGAAACTATGGACGAATGATGAGGCAGCAACAGGGAGTGCCACATCCTAAAGCGCCTAAACTACTCAAGGTAGCCAATCATAACGTTCTCAAAGATAGTGAAGAGACCGGTACAGATGAATTCATGAAAGAGCTAACAGAAACTTCTTTCGGGAGATAAAAGTTTGAGCGAGACAGAAGGGATGGAGAAGATCTAGATCAGCCCCTTACTATCCAGTGCGGTAGTTACCTCCTGTCGTGGCTAATAATTACTTACTGGCCAATGAATTTAAGAATAAAGAAAAAGAAGAAGAAGAAAGGGAGGACAACGAAGGAGAGGCTTGCGTGTTGAAATGTGAAGAAGGCCAGACTTCTAGAGAGGCCTACAATGATGAAGAAGATGATGGGATGATAGATATCGAAGAAGAAATCGACCTAGAAGCAGAAAGAAGAAGGAGAGGAGTATCGCACAATACTCTGTTGAAGCAACTATATCGAGAGGGAGTTCGCGAAGTAGACTTGTTGGAAGAACCATCTGGGCGTTCTTTCGATTTCTACGTACTGTACGGGACGTCCACAAGGAAGAAGAGAGTGCCTCGCTCTGAAAAGTATGGATCACCTCCAAGAATAATGTCTCCTCCCACGGGTTGGGTAACTGATGAAGAAGCATTAGAAAGCAGTAAGGAGAAAATTCAGGAAATAGAGGCTCAACGCGATATGCTGCACGTCGACTTATCACAGAGGGATAATTCGACAGAAAACAAGCAGGAAGTAGAAATAGAGGTTGCCGAAAAGGTTATTTTTAAACGGCCAGCCAAGAAATTGACTAAACACTTGAGGCCATTGTACGTTAAAGCTCTAGTTAACGGCATCTCTGTGACAAAAGTGCTTGTCGACAATGAAGCAGCTATAAACACCATTCCATCTAGGATGATGAGGAAATTTGCAAAGACAGTGGGTGACATGATTCCAACAGAAGTCATCCTTACGAGTTTCAATGGAGGAGCAACTTCAGTTGAGGGAGTTATGCTATTGGACATAACTATAGGGAGAACTACTAGGACCACGGTATTCTTTGTAATAAATGGTCCCACTAGTTATAATGTGTTACTAGGAAGAGATTGGATACACGGAAGTCGTTGCATACCCTCATCACTCCATCAATGCTTGGTCTTTTGGAACAACAAGGGTGAAGTAGAGGTTGTGCAGGCCGATCATAGGCCTTTTGTCACAGAAGCAAACTCAGTGGAAATGTTCATGTACGAAGGAAACTATGGATCTGTCAGGGTAGTCTAAGATGTGGAAGAAACTCAGATCGTCGCACAGAGTGAAGAGCCATTTTCAGTGGATACACTCACTGAAATGTTCAGCCAAATGAGACCAAATATAGTGGTCTTAGACGAGCCAATAATTGGCAAAAGAATAATCAAGGAATCTTGAATGGATTCTAAGCTACAAAAGCAAATGACCGATATTTAGGCCTTCAAAGCCAGATTAATGGCTTTCAATAAAGAATGCAAGGACAAAATGAAAGAAGAGACAGCCCTAAGAGCGCTGAAAGACAAATGGGCAGTATTCGAGTTAGAACAAAGCATTGGCCAAGAAGTCAACAAGGTGGACTGTTTAGAAGAAGAAGTACTTACAAGGGAACTGGACGACGAAGTGATGCGGATCATCAAGCCTGGATACGCTCAAGCATAAGACCCTCTGATCAAAGTAAATATTGACAATGAAGGAGAAGATCGTCCAACATTCGTCAGCCAGATACTCGATCAAGAGATTAGTGATAAATTAATCGCTTTGCTAAAAGAGTATAAAGATTGTTTTACTTGGGAATATGAACAAATGCCTGGTTTAGATAGAGACTTGGTGGAATATAGGTTACCAACTAAGCCTAATTTTAAACCTTATAAACCTCATAGGCAGCCTCCTAGATGTTTTGCTCCTAATGTACTCCCTGAGATTAAGAAAGAGATAGAGCGATTATTGAAAGCAGGCTTTATTAGAATAGCCAGGTATGTCGAATGGTTGTCCAATATCGTGCCAGTACTAAAAAAGAATGGTAAACTAAGGGTGTGCATAGACTTTAGGAATTTAAACACAGCTACACCCAAAGATGAGTATCCAATGCCCATGGTGGATTCTTTAGTAGACTCAACTGCCGGACACGTCATGTATTCTTTCATGGATGGGTATTCAGGATACAATCAAATTTATATAGTTGAAGAAGACATACACAAAACCGCCTTTAGATGCCCTGGGTCTCTAGGATGTTTTAAATGGATGGTCATGCCTTTCGACCTAAAAAATGCAGGATCAACTTATCAAAGGGCAATGAATTTAATCTTTCATGATATGATAGGCAAGTTTGTTGAAGTGTATGTAGATGATATAGTGGTCAAATCCATTAAAGAAGAGGATCATTTCGAACAGTTAAGATGTTCGTTTGAGCGAATGAAACAATATAAGCTAAAATTGAATCTCTTGAAATGTGCATTTGGTGTTAATGCAGGGAACTTTCTTGGTACACAAAAGAGAGATTGAACTTGATAAAAATAAAGCGAAGGCCATTTTAGAGGTCAAACCACCTAGCAGCAAAAAAGAATTGCAAAGATTTTTAGGCCAAGTAAACTTTTTAAGACGCTTTATTTCTAACTGTGCAGGGCGAACTAAAGTCTTTTCGCCGCTCTTAAAGTTGAAAAATCAGGACGAATTCGTCTGGAAAGAAGAACATCAAAAGGCTTTTGAAAGCCTGAAGACATATTTATCAAGTCCACTAGTGTTGGTGTCACCAATCCAAGGACGACCAATGAAAGTGTACGTATCGGTTGAAAAAGAATCAATAGCTAAAATGGTCGCGCAGGAAGACCAATTTGGTGAAGAAATGGCAATTTACTACTTAAGTGGGTGGTTAACAAAGTGTGAATGTAATTACTCTCCTATCGAAAAATTATGTCTTGCATTATATTTCACATGTACAAAATTGAGGGCTTATTTACGGCCCGTAACCGTTTATTTAATTTTTAAAGTAAATTTAGTTAAGTATATGTTCTCTCGCCCTATTTTACACCAAAGGGTAGGCCTTTGGATATTAGCTTTATCAGAATTCGAGATACAATATATACCTCAAAAGGCAGTCAAAAATCAGGTTTTGGCTAACTTTCTAGCCGATCATCCATGCCTTGACATGCCTGAAGAAATTGAATTAGAAATCAATTCATTCGAACTAAAACCTTGGGTGTTGTATTTCGATGGGTCAAAAACCTCTAAAGGTGCAGGAGTAGGAGTAGCATTGATTAATCCTTTAGAAATTTGCTACAAGTTCGCGTTCACTTTAGACAGGATGTGCACCAACAATCAAGCCGAATATGAAGTCTTAATCGTAGGCCTAGAACTAATGATAGATATGGGAGTAAAAAATGTGATCGTTAGGGACGATTCTCAATTGATAATTCACCAATTGATTGGTGATTTTAAATGCCAAAGTGACTCCATTATAAGTCAATATGAGATCGCCCAAGAATTGTTAGAAGAATTCGACCAAGTAGAATTTCAATGCGTTAATAGGATATATAACGACGTGACAAATGAGTTGACCCAAATGGCCTCAGGGTACTCAAATGTTTTGAATTGGAAGTCTACTTGTGAGTATGGAATCATATTGCCCGTGATCCAAAGAAGGGCGAGAAGGATTGAATTTCACTTCATAGAAGATGGAGATGCAATGGATTGGAGAACAGAGATTAAAAGGTTCCTTAAAGAACCTAATAGAGGGATTAGTAGGAAAATGAAGCTGTGTTTGCCGAACTATACACTAATAGATGAAGAGTTGTTTAAGAAACGCTCTGATAGTGTATTGCTAAAGTGTGTAAGTTTGCAAGAAGCCAGGACGATCATGGTTGAGGTGCACGAAGGGATATGTGGAGCTCATCAAGCTGGCCAAAGATGAGATGGTTAATTATTAGGAGTGGATATTTTTAGCCAAAAATGGGAGAATTATGCGTTCAGTATACAAAAAGTTGTTTAACATGCTAAATGCATGGTCCAATACAAAGAGCGCCAGCACGAGAGAAGGCACCTATTATTAAACCTTGGCCGTTCAAGGGTTGGGCGATAGACCTGATAGGGAAGATTTATCCCCCATCGTCCAAGCAACATACTTTTGTTATAGTTGCAACTGACTATTTCACCAAGTGGGTAGAGGCGGTACCTTTGAAAGAGATCACCCAAAAGAATGTCATAGAGTTTATCCGTGATCACATCATTTATAGGTTTGGAATTCCACAAACGTTGATGGTAGATCACGGAACATCTTTGAATGGGGATCAAGTGAACAAATTTTTGAGCGAGTTTGAGGTTAAATTAGTAAACTCCACACCATATTACGCTCAATCCAACAGACAAGCAGAGTCTTCTAATAAGATTCTAAAAAATATTATCAGAAAGATGATAGATGAAAATGCCTGAAATTGGCACGAATGTCTGAATAAGGCCTTATGGGCTTATAGAACATCACCTCGATCAAGTACTAAAATTACTCATTTCCAACTTACTTATGGACAGGAGGCTGTTTTGCCTATGGAAATCAACGTGCAATCGATTAGAGTGTGCTTGCAACATAAGTTAAATGATGATGAGTATACCGAATCACTAGTTCAAAATTTATTGGGGTTGGACGAATTAAAGTTGGACGTCTTAGATAGATTGTAAGTTCAAAAACAAAAAATGGCTAAGTTTTATAATAAAAAAGTTATAGCCAAGTCGTTCAGCCTGGGCGAATTAGTTTGGAAGACGATACTCCCTTTAGATAGCAAGGATCAAAAGTACGGGAAGTAAGTGGTCGCCCAATTGGGAAGGACCATACAAAGTAAACAGTGTGTTGCCCGATGGAGCATATCATTTGGAAGATTTAGATGGCACCAAGCACGTGAGATTTATCAACGATAAATATTTGAAAAAATATGTTCCTTCTTTATGGGAAAGTGAACAGATAAAAGCGTAATCAAAACATGTTGAACGATTAAGGATAAAAAGGTCAGAGCGAAATACGTTCAAATAAATTCCTTTATTATCAAACGTTCATTACAAAGTTGCAAGATACAAATAATAGATGCTCTACAAGCTACAATTAAAAGTAAGCTAATCTCCCGATCGATTGCCGAGTAATAGGGTGGACTGGCCTCGCACCGCCTTCCTAAATGCATCGCTGCAATGGCGAGCAAAGAGGCTGAGAAGCACTCTCAGCAAGCAAGGTGACCTGCAAGCATCCCAAAAATTGCCTTCTATCATCGAACCCCTTGTAAAGAATAAAGAGACGATGGGAAGAATTTTGATGGGAAAAACTTCGCTGCTGGCCAAAAAATATTTCCTATATCTCCCATACCAAATGTGACATCAAGACAAGTAGTAAAATGGGCGGACCAAACAATCCATTTTTATAGAAGACGAAGGTTTTGGATTGATTGTCAGAATGCCAAACAATGGCAGCAAATTGGTTTCGAAGAAGAGAATGAAAATGAAGATGGAAGATGAAAAGTGCGAAGCATACGTGCATTTATTGGGGGGTGGAGATGAAGAGATAGAATATGAGCAGCCACATTCTGCCTAATAAATGGAATTAAGTAGCCCAAAATCTTGGGAAAAGAGGCGGAAATATCAAGAGAAAATGTGCAAGATTTTTAGCACAAAGCAGTTAAATGCTTGAAGGATTGGCGATTAAAAGACAAACGTCAAATAAATGTACAAGAAGTTAACATAGACGTTCATTAATGATGTATAAGGTTACAAAGGGAAATTGAAATGCGAAATTACAAAAAGAAAAAGTTAAGGCGTTATATGTCTTAATTACAATCAGCCCCATACCGAACGAATTCTTTCCCTAAGTTTTTCCCAGTCCTCGTTCTGCCGAGAGGAAGTGATGTTCAATTCGGCCACAACATCGTCATCAACTTCCAACTTCTTGTACCGCTCGACCAAAGACTTAGTTCGCTCAATTCCTTGGGAGGCGTTACGCTTTTTAGCAGCCATTCTCGCCTTGCAGTTGTCCGTTTTGGCTTGAAGTTCCTTCATCTGAGCAGCCAAACTAGCCATCAAAGAGTTTTCAATCATGACTTCGGAAGAGATTTCTTTCAACTCGTCCTCAGCTTTGTTGATCTCCAGAAGCAAAGAATCTTTTTCAGATACGGCCCGAAGATATTGAGTCCTTTTGGCTTTCAGTTCAACATTCTTGGCCAGCAAGGAGAGGACCTCAGAATGGATAACTTTCAACGTCGCTTTAAAATCAGCAGAAAGATTGAGCGACGGAAGTGTCAGTGCTTGCTCCAACTTCGCATTCAAATGCTCAAGCTTATCCTTATGTTTGGCAGCACTAGCCTTACCAATGTCCATATCCATAAAGGACACGTACTCAAATATCGACTGCTTGAAGAACTTCATATCTTCCTTTGAAGAAGTAGCAGGACGACCAGTTGGAGCAGGGCGAGATGTCTTGACTTGCCCCCAGGAAGCGAACAAGTCTTGGATGGAACGCACAATCTTATCAGCATCCTGCAAAAAAAATTGCTAATATTGAAGATTCTCACTACAACGAACAAGATGGAAGTAAAAATGAAGCAAAGATTACCTCATCAATAATCTTGGAAGATGACATATCCCCGGCCAAGTCTGCCACCCGTGGCTCAACCATTCGTGAGGACTTTCCCTTGTCTAAGCGAGAAGATGTTGCCATAACGGGCAGACTCATAGGAGTATCTGCAGAACTCAAAAGCAACAAATCAGAAACCAATAGCACAAGCAAAGGTAAAGCATAAAAAAACTAAATTACCTTCTGCTTCGATGTTTGGGGGGTCGACGCTCTGGGAAGAAGGTGGCTCATCCATTGATTGTGATGAGGATTCTGGGACTGAAGATGTCTCTTTAAGCGTAGTCCCTTCATCAGCTGGTTTAGATGAAGCAGCCTCAGCGGAGGATGATGGAGCAGGAGCTGCCGACACCAAAGCCTTCAAAGGAGAGGCTGAACTTTTCTGAGAAGTCCAAATAAACCATCAGCACACAGAAAAGTTTCAAGTATGGAAAAGTATGTTTGTGAGTAAACCAATTTAATTACCTTCCTCCTGATGGTAAGAGGGGTATCATCATTATCATCATCATCATCAACATCATCCTCCAGAATGGGAGATGCTGAGGCTGGCCTTTTGCGGCTCGAGGCACTTTTGGCTGCAGAAAGCTTGGCAGGGAGAGAAGAAGATGGACGAGCAGACTGTTTAGTGCGACGAGGAGGAGAAGGACTCCGGATGGACAAAGGGATGACTAAAACAGGAGGAGGGGAAGAAATGCTTGGCTGGTCCAGTGAATGAAAGGCACGATTGGCATCAGTCGCAAACAATCTGTGCTTCACTGACGGTCAGAGCTGTTCAAAAAGGGGATGGATGGCACGGCTAGAATTGAAGGGGGCTAATGAAAAATGGCTCGTCAAAAGAAGATTACAAGCATTTATAACCTCTGCCTCCGCCTTATTAAGAATATGGAAGCGGTCTATCAAGTTCCTTGAATAGCAAGGAGGAACAGGCCAAGTTTGACCGAAACCAAGTTGGCAAGCAAAAAATTGGGGAGTATATATCTCTACCCCAGCCTTGGCATTGGTCCCAGTCAAAATATCATGATATAACTCCTTCCCGGTTAAAAACTGGATCCAAATGAGCAGAGAGGTGCTCGGGCTATCTATAGTGGAAGAAGGATGCACATAGTCTGGAGTCAAAAAGGGAGAAAAAGGAAAGAAGGAAGGGATTGAATCCAAAGAATAAAAGAATGAAAAAATGTCCCTTCTAGACATATTTACAGGAGCCAGGGGCTCAATGGCTAGCCCATAGCAGCTAACAGAAGGACGAGAAAATGATGGAGCACCAAACGATGGAAAATAGGATTTCAACCACATTTGAGTGAACCAAAGAGGTCCACTGCCAGTGGGAGATGCACCGTTCTTTAATTGAGATTGAAGAGAAACCATGCCTCTATAGAGAGCAGCCAAAAAGAAAGAACATAAATTCAGAAGCCTATCATGCGCCAATTCGTGCGCTATGGGTAAATAGTTCAGGGAAGACTTTATGCTTGGCACACACAAAACATATTTACAAAGCTAAACCAAAAAAAGGCCACTTGCTCAGTATGGGAAGGCTCAGCGCTCGAATGGTTATGAAGGGTTTGCAGGCTTGAATAAGACTCGGTGAGGTTTTTACCAAACTTTGGGACGCCACCAGAAACCAAGATACCAGGAAAAATGGTATCGCCCAAAGGTGACAGATTCACTAGGGCCCCAACATCACTTAAAGTAATAGACATGGGGCCAAGAGGGAAAACAAATGTATTATACTCAGAAGATCAAAAACTTAAAGCGATCGAAAAAAGTGCTGAATCAAAAGTAGGGGGTTGAAGAGAGATTTCTAACAAATCAGAAATCCTAGCATTATCAAAAAGTGCCTTAGTAGGACCACGGTCCACAAGGCGAGCATGCCACTTAAGGAAAACTATATCAGATTTAGGCCAAGTACGAATACCTCTTTCGCGAAGTGGCCCCAACGGCAGAGAGTTTAGAAATGGAGGGTCTTGAGTACAAGGAAACAGTTGGCCCACCGCCGCTTGTTCGACTGCCTCTGCATTGTTGAAGAAAAGACCTAGGTATAACTTATTGAGTTCGACATTGGCAGGTGCGAGAAAGTTCGGAGTTATGTATGGACGATTAAGGAGTTTTTAAAAGTCTTCAAAACTAAAAGAGTCGCCAGATTGAGATTGTGAAGTAGCCATTAGGGATGAAATGGAGTTTTTCAGAGTTACGTAGCAGGGAAGCAAAGAGATGAACAGTAAAATTGTGAGAGAAAAGCGCAAAAAAGTGATGCGTGATTTAATAGTGCAGTGAAATGGCGTATTTGGGGGTTATAAGGGTTTGCAAAACGTCGCACCTTTTCACGCTATGGAAGAAAACAATGATTGAAATTTTTGGGAATTTCGAATGTTGCTGAAAACACAAAAGTGAATATGGCAAAATTTAATAATTGATATTAATTCTGCCATATTGGGGAGTAATTGTTGACACATAAAAATTCAGCCCAAATCGAACGGCCCAAGGAATGAAGCCCAATTGGAAGATCCCCAAATCAGATAGTTCAAAGAACGAAGCCCAATTAGACAATTCAGGATGAAGGCCCATGAATGCGGTAACACCATCGCCCAAACTTGCAAGTCGCCCAGGATCTGAGCGAATGGAATGCCATGCAGTCGCCCAGAGCTGCTATTCTATTCTCGCCCAAATCTTTGAGTCGCCCAAGGTATTAACAAACATGAAGTGTTATGGTTATCAAGAAGCGCAGTTATCAAAGCAGTTATTAAGCAGCCCTATCACGTTCTACGATTCAAGGAATTCAATTGAAGATGGTTGAACGACAAAGAGTAATGGCAGCAGTTAGAAAAGGTAGTTCCATGACAAGTTGGCCATTATGAAGAAAGTGGGCAGTTATAGAACGATCAAGCAGTTTTTAGGCGGTTGATC
This sequence comes from Olea europaea var. sylvestris, assembly GCF_002742605.1. Taxonomy (NCBI): domain Eukaryota; kingdom Viridiplantae; phylum Streptophyta; class Magnoliopsida; order Lamiales; family Oleaceae; genus Olea; species Olea europaea. The sequence goes on along the minus strand of NC_036258.1, from coordinate 4,590,923 downwards.
ATAAAGAGATCATCCAGGGAGTATAAAAGGAAGAAAAGATATAGAGCAAAGGACCCCGAATTAAAAACTCTCGAACAGAGAACATGTAATTTTAAATTTCTTAGTTTAGATTTAAACACTTCTTTCAGTAACTCGTGTGCTTACGCCCCTTGGAGGCATTCTGTTTTTACTTTCCGATTGTAAAGTCATCGCCAATAAAGAACACCCCTTTTTGGGACTTTATCTTAAGAGGTTTGTCCCTTACACAATCCTCTGATCCCTTTTTAATTGTTAGCGACGAACTCGCGCGAAACAACTTCTATACACTCTCACATGCATGCGGTCCCCACATGGATTAAAATAATTTCTACATGTAGACCCCACATTCCCATTGTGAGTGTAAGTAAAAGAGTTTGTACAAAAGTGTTAGTACATGTAGCATCTTCTAAGGACTAAACTCCTTTGTCGGTTGATAAAATTGTATGTGATAAAAAATGATTTGATGGAAAAGATTACTATATTTTAAACAATGTAATGATGGAGCACCACGTAGCATTATGTCAACCATTATATCAATAATTCTGACATTACAGCATGATTGAAATAAAAAAAAAATTGCCATCTGTACATTTCAAGATTAACATCATTGTTGACACTTGCCTTGTTGTAAAAATGTGATTGGATAAAAAACTGTTTTTTTAACTGTCAAATGACACTTTACCATACGGCAAAGTGTTCACTAAGAATGATTCAATAAAAAATGAGTTTTAGAATTTATTTTCATTAACCATAGGGTAATTGGTACAAAACGTCCCTACCTTTTAAACTTATTGTGGAAATCGTCCATACCTTTCATTTTTTAACCATATTTTCACATTTTATTGCGAAAAAGATTATTTTCGTCCTTTTTCCAATAAAATGACAATTTTACCCTCGATTCACATAAAACAAAAATAAAACAAAAAAAATCAATAAATAACTAACTGCAATCACAGTCCTAAATTTTTTAAAACATTACAGCTTAGTCCTAAATTCTCCTCCGCCACCACTTTCACAACCTAAACACCTTTTGGCCGCCATACCTTCCGGACTCCACCCCCACTAGCCTTATCTCACCATTCCCTATCTCGAACCCACCTGAATTCGCTAGAAGATCAAGCCAAAATTTTCGAAATTCGACAATTATAGGTTTATGAAGAACATCATTTGACTCCAAAATTCGACAAACAAGTTATGTAATTTCTGCAATTGAGATATTACCCAATGCTTTTTGACCTTGAATTTCATTTCCAGCGTGTTGATTTGTATATTGAATCACATTTGAGCCATGAATTGATGGAAAAAAAAACCTCCTTCACGCGGGTAGGTTGTTCATTGGAAGAAAATCCATAAACTGTCATTTCCAGGCCAAATTGGGAGCGACCCATATGTTCATTGGATGCACCATGAAGAGTACAGAGGTGCTTATAGTGGTGGTCCACGATCATGGGTCCCACCACCGTCGTCGAAAAATTCATCTGAAAAAAGTTGCACAATCTCTGTGTTCGAAGACAAGCTTGCTGGTTTTGATTCCATGTGTTTATGGATGATCGATGACCATGTAAACGGATGCCTTGATGTGTATAATTCATTGGAATGTTGGGCATGGCATGGGTGTTGTCAAAATTGGAGATTATGACTTGATTTTGCCAGAATCGACTTGATTTTTGGCTTGATTATAACTGGCGAGTTTTGGAGATTTTGACTTGATTTTTCGGCAAATTCAGGTGGATTCGAGGTAGGGGAGGGTGAGGTAAGGCTGCTAGTGGTGGAATCCGACGGGTATGGTAGCCGGAAGGTGTTTGGGTTGTGAAAGTGGTGGTGGAGGAGAATTTAGGATTAAGCCGTAATGTTTTAAAAATTTTAGGACTATGATTGCAATTAGTTATTATTGATTTTTTGTTTTATTTGAATCGAGCTGAAATTTTCATTTTATCGAAAAAAGGACGAAAATGACCTTCTCCGTAGTGAAAGGTGAAAATAGGGGCTAAAATACCAAAAAAAAATGAAAGATTGAAATGTTTTTCATACGTTTTGTGCCAATTACCTTAACCATATCCCAACTTCATTTTAATAAAATCAATTTAAACTGAATGGCGCTAATCTTACTTAAATAATTTAATAAAAAAAATATTAATTTTAATTCTTGGATAGTGTTCTAAAAGACCCAGTTATGGGGAAAGTGAGTTTAGGCGAGGCATACACGGAAAAAAGTATTTTATTATTTTAATATTATTTAAAATTTTAATCAATCAAAAAAATAATTAATAATTATAAATAATATATACCAAACTTCTAAAACAAATCTATAGAAAATGTATACATTTTTTTTCAAAGTTTTTAACAAAAAGATAATTTTCAAATGTAAATATTAAATAGTAAATAAAAGGAATGTATGGGAGATTCTCTTTGTTTAAGACTTCAAGCGGCTATTTTGAATTTAGAACCAACGAAATGAAGAAATCAACATTTAAGTTTTAACTTAGAAAAATTGTAAAAAAAAATTATAAAAAAAAAAATTATGCGCACTTAAGTGCGCATTAGCAGTCAATATTGATGTTGACTGCTAAATAAAGGCGTCAAGCCACTTGGCTTAGTGTTTTCGCTGCGCATCCCAACATCGCTAATGCGCATTTTTTGGAGCAATGTTCTTGGGACAGATTTAATACGAATTACGAAGTGCTATAGAAAATGTGGAAACTCTCCTTCGCTTTCAAGATTACCCTACTACTTACTAAAAACTAAGGAAAAAATGAATAATGCCATGTGTACTGCTTTTCCCTTATATTAAGGATAAAATCCTCTTTGGTTTCGAAAAATAATTGGGGAAGAAAATAATTTTTTTAAACTGTCAAATGATGTGTCATTACGTAACAGAATCTATAGTATGTTAAATATCATATCAAGTAAGAACTATTTTATTTGACTATTTTAATGTTTCTACAATTCAATTATTTTAATAATACTTTATTTTTTATTTTTGAATATGCCATAAATACTACAAAATTCTTGTCATATATGAATTCATGTTATTAATTCTCAATTAATTAACATTCATACTAATCTAAACTCAATGAATCTTGATCTACAAGAATTTGGAGTTGATATAGATGAATTTATTTTTATTCATGCATCTAGAAATTTTAATGGATGCTTAACTTCGTGTATTATAAATTAATTATCATATATCAAATGTAGTATATAAGGTAAGGCTTCTTATTTGTACTATTTCATCATCATGAAAAAATGTAAATGGTAGAAGTTAAGTTTTAAGAGTACAATTTTATTCTCTTAAATTTCTATCTTAGATTTTATTTTCTTTAGTTCATTTGTGACTCATAAAATTCTACGAACAAATTGGTATCGAATATTATTTTATAGCAATTATAAATTTTTTTAGAATAACGTGCAATGTACATTCAATTTTGACTAGTATAAAAACGATGTCAAAAATGATGTAGATATAGCATGATTGGGAAAACAAAAAAAGCAATCAAGCCTTCGACAACTTTCTCTTTCTACATGTTCCGCTCAGCTTAGAAATAAGTGAAACTTAGTCTCCGTTTGAGCTCCACTTTATAAAAAAATCAGTTTTTGCCCTTGTTTGAACCATATTATTTTGGAAAAATACATTTTTGAATAGTGTATTGATGAAAAATATGTGGTTAAAAAATAAGAATTTTTTTGAATTTGCGTGTAATATTATTTTATTGAAAAATGTGTTGTTGAAATGATATCAAATTACTGTTTAAAAATGTATTTTTTCTAAATAATGTAGATCAAGCAAGGCTTTTCACTATATATTTTTCTAATAAAATTATTTTACATATAAATTCAATTTTTTTTAATCATATATTTCCAAAAATTCACTATTAAAAAAATCTATTATCGCAAAAAATGGCCTGTAACTCCGGGGTTTGGCTATTTCTTTTCATTAGGTTTACTTTTGAGATTGTACCAAGCCCAACCACTGCCACAAAGACTGAATTAGTGGAGTTGCTTTTTTAACTTTTCTAAGCCTTCTTCCAAGAAATCAAAGAAACAAACAGCTGCTGCCGACTGAGTCAATCATGGAGAATGATTTTCCCTCAGATTTTGAACTTTATGAAAGCCAAGAACTGAATAGCAGTGAACCCCTGGATCGACTTAGTGAGTTGCCTGACTCGGTAGTCCACTTCATCTTCTCATTCTTGCCCATGGATTATGTTGTTAGGACGACAATTCTTTCCAAAAGATGGAAAGACCTCTGGACCTTTGTTCCCTACATCTATTTTCAACCTAAAGAAGGTGAGTTAGATAAGTTCACAAACTTCGTTAACCGGACACTGATGCTCTGGAAAGGTAAAAAGATTCAGAAATTCACTATTGATTTTAAAGATGTCTATGAACCATCTTCATGTACCGATCTTAATTTGTGGGTCCGTTTCGCTTTGGAACATGAAGTTGAAGAGCTAGACCTGGATTATTTCTTCGTTACTTTGGATGACAGATACTGGATGACTCAGCGACTATTCTCTGGTTCATCAATCAAAAAATTGCGCATCATGGATTGTAATATGGAGGTTTCTGGGAAAATACATTGGGATCAACTCAAGAGTTTAACAATTAATACTGTGCGTTGGGGTCAAGATGAGATTGACAAAGTGTTATCTGGCAGCCCTCAATTGGAAATCTTGATCATGTACACCTCGGAGAAGATGAGTATTCATTCTGGTAGTTTGAAGAAGCTATTTATTCATTTTGATTTGCATAATCATTTTGGTGAAGAAATAGATTCCGCGTTGGAAATTTGGACTCCAAATCTTCAAGTATTAGAAATTTCAGGGCGTTTGTACTGTAAATTCTTCTTGCAAGTGAACGTCCCATCTTTGGTTGAGGCAACCCTTCATTTTTCTACCCCAGGGTATGATGACCTAGAAATGGTGATGGTGAGGGATTTTTTCCAGAGCATTCATCATGTTGAGAAGCTTTCACTAGGAAGTCACTTCATTAAGGTCTCTCTCTCTCTCTCTCACACACACACACACACACACACATTTTATACAAGTTAACTAATAAAGCTCCTCTTTGGGGATCGCAACTTGATCCACTGGTTATACCAGGAGCTATCTGCAATGGAGAAGAACGATTTGCCTTCACCTCCGTTAAATTTGAAGCGTTTAAGCGTAGATACTTATATTGGGAAAGATGTGCTTGCCGGAATTTTGAACCTCCTTGAAATCTCACCAGATTTGTCCATTTTAGAAATCATGGATCTCAGATCATATGAGGTGATAAAAACGAAAACTTATTCGATTTTAGTTTCTTCCTTTGTTGCATAGTACAAGCCATCGAACATTTCTTTCGTGCATTCATGCAATTTTTCTGGTTTATGTTGCACTCAAGGTTCTGAACACAATCGTAACAGACATCTTCTCTACAGGACGGCAGCGAATTTTTTTGCCGCAATGTTGGGGGAAACTTCAAATCACAGCTAGAGTTACGAGATTCCTTTAACATGCGTTTGAAGACTGTTACAATTACATGGTATGTAGACAGCACCTCATTGTTTTCATTTATAGAGTTTGTGTTGAAAAATGCTAGCAAGCTCGAAAAAATGGTTATCCAGGCAAAACCAATCGATTCACATCCGCCAGATTTATTCTTTGAAATAGCACAGAAACTGTTAAGAATGCCAAGATCCTCTCCCAATGCAGAGGTCGTTTTACGCAGATTGTATTCCGAAGACGACTCGTCGAGTATTGACTATTCTTGATGGTTTGTTTGGAAGAACAATTCATTCACATTCTGAATTTGTTCTATCGATTGTCGTGTGTCCAAACATGCTCAGAGCATATGCTATGTTTTGAGATCATCTTAGTCATAAAGATGTCAATATTGTAACGTTTTATTTTTTGTTTTTGCTTTCAAGTCTAGTGCTGTACGTATAAGGGTAAGTATGTATTCCCAAAAACTGAGTGTGCAATAATTTTGTGAATAAGATTTAGCTTATGTTTTATAGTTAATGCCGTTCATTATTATTTACCTCAGCAAAATGACCAAACCTTCTTCCAAGAAATCGAAGAACAACAGTTGTGTTAAGAAATATTGAATCTACCAAATATAACGAGAACGAATGCAATGTTTTTACAACCTTAACACGTATTTACAAACTTAAAACAAATCTACCTGACACAAGATGAAAACATGATTGATAATAAAAGTATCTTGTTCATAACATATGTACGAATGGATATATAAAACTCAAATTTTGCTCGAACGGACGTAAGAAATATTGAAATCTATAAAATATAATGAGAAAAACTGAAATATTATTTATCGAAAAGCGAATGTAACATTTTCACAACCTTCACATGTATTTAAAGACTCAAAGCAAATCCTAATCACATTGAGATCCTAATCCTGTAGATAAATTCAAATAAAACTTAAAAAACAGCAAAAAGATGAAAATACTTTTAAATTAACTAAAAATAGAAAAGCGCTAAGATGGATCCCTAAACAATGAAATGTCACCCAAAAAAATTGACAATGTTGGTAAAAGGCCATAATCGTCACCATGGCAAAAATGTGCATAATCGAAAAATGCTTTGAATTATATTTACTTGCGAAATTGAAAGTTTGTATATCATTTTTACTCATTCGATTAAAATTTTCTTTTCTAATTGATCCTCATCGCCATGCCTTTATTTTTTACACACATGACGAAGATGGCTCAGAGAAGTTCAGAGACTTTGTTAACTGAAATCTGATGCTTTGGAAAAGTCAGAAGATTCAAAAATTCACCGTTGGCTGTGTTGAATTTAATGATCTTTCTGGTCGGTCTTTATCTCTCGATCTTAGTTAGTGGGTTCGTTTTGCATTGGAATATGAAGTTGAAAGAGCTATGCCTAGAGGATATGATGGTTATAAAGAATGTTGGATTCATTGGCGCCTATGCTCTTGTTGTCTTGTTTATCTATCAGAAAATCAAAGTATTTTGTATTGTAATCTGAACTTTAAAATGGAAGACACACTGGGATCAACTCAATAATAGCAATTCATATTAATTTGAGTCAATCTCTGCTTGATGAAATGCTTTCAGGTAGCCCTCAATTGGAAATCTTGATCTTACATTGCCACAAGAACTTTGAGTATTGATTCCCAAAGTCATCCAGTGATGGAAATTTGGCCTCAAAATTTTAAAGGATTAGAAATTTCAAGGGAGTTGGATAGTGATAATGAACTTCCCAACCCTCCTTTTCTATACTAACAAATTAAACCCTGCTTATGACTTGCTTAAAGAAATGTTGAGGGAAATTCTCCAGAGTGTTCATCATCTGGAGAAGCTTTTTCTAGGAGATTGTTGCATTAAGTTTGGCTTCCCTTCTCTCTTTTGAAATTTATTTACATCATTTTTGCATGTGCTTATAGTTTAAGAACTTGTCTGCCTCTTGTTTATTATCTGTTTATAATCATTTTATCCACATATTTCATTAGATTTACAAGCACTACCACTTATATACCTCTCATTTCTATTCATTTACAATTTAAATTGATGATCGACCGAAGGTACTTCACATGGAGTCCGACCTCTTCTTGAGTTGCAAGAGGTTCAATAAAACTAGGATTCCCACGATGAAGAAAGCTCTGGATTCATATTCAAGAGTTGAATTTTTTTTCATTGTATATCGTATTAGGGAAATCATAGTTAGCTCCAAAAAGACGTGTAAAAATATTATTTATTATTTATATTTAATATGATGTTTGGTGAGGATTAAAATTAGATTTTTTAGTAGATTATAATAGAAATTTTTGATATGTATGATTAAAAAGTTGTAGGACCTATGAAAGATGTAGTTAACATTGATTGCTTGACTTTGACTTAAATTAAAATCAGATTTTAATCCAGGTCAAATAGACTCTAAGAATAGCAAGACTTAGAGCTTATTTTCTATGGGGTAATTTTTAGTTTGGCCAAGTCAAAGGGCCAATTTCTCACTTTAACCAAAAAGAATTTGCCTATAACCAAAATAGCCTATTATTGAATAGAAGACAAAAATACCCTTAAGTAGTTTATATAATTACAAAAATAGAATTTTGTTTCAAAAGACAAAAATACCCTTAACTTACAAATTAAAAAATCAAACACTTTTCACTTTATATTTAATTATTTATTTTAAACAATTATTCAAATTAAAAAAATTAATATTAAATTTACTTTCTTGTTTAAATATTTCATTAATTAATTATCTTAATCGATTATGTATATTATTTATTTAATATTTAATTTCTTTATTTAATTATTTATTTAATCACTTGCTTAAATAAAAAATTAATATTTAATTTGATTTCTCATTTAAATATTTTATTAATTTATTATCTTAATTGATTATGTATATTTAATAAATTATTTAATTATTTATTTTAAACACTTATTCAAATAAAAAATTAATATTTAATTTTGGTTTCTCTTTTAAATATTTCATTAATTAACTATCTTAATTGGACCTTATTTAATTATTTATTTTAAACACCTACTCAAATAAAAAAATTAATATTTAATTTGGTTTCTCGTTTAAATATTTCTCTATTAATTATCTTAATTGGTTATGTATATTATTTATTTAATATTTAATTACTTTATTCAAATTATCACTTATTTAAATAAAAATAATAATATTTATTTTAATGTCTTATTTAAATATTTCTTTAATTAATTGTCTTAATTAGTTATGTATGTTATTTATTTATTGTTTAATTACTTTGTTTAATTATTTATTTAATCACTTAATTAAGTAAGAAATTAATATTTAATTTTATTTCTTAGATATTTCATTAATTAATTATCTTAATTGGTTTTATGTATTTTAAATTTAATAACTTTATTTAATCACTTATTTAAATAAAAGAATTAGTATTTATTTTAATTTCTTATTTAAATATTTCATTAATTAATTATCTTA
>NC_036258.1:4561352-4579416 GCF_002742605.1 Olea europaea var. sylvestris | reverse complement strand
TTATTTAAATAAACAATATACATAAATAATTAACATAATTCGTGAAATATTTAAATAAACAAATAAAGTATAAAATGAATAATTATATATTAAACAAATAATATACATAAACAATTAAAGTATTATTTGATTTATTAAATTACTTATTAAATATTTAATTTAATATTTATTTAAATATCTCATTAATTACTTTAATTGGTTATGTATATTGTTTGTTTAATATTTAATTACTTATTTTAATAGTTTATTTCATATTTATTTACTTCATTTAATTATTTATATTAATTTCTCATTTATTTTAATTGTTTATTGAATATTCAATTGTTTATTATATTTATTTCATTATTTATATTTTAAATAAAATGAAATAAAAATCAATTAATTGTTTTACTTAAATAAACAATTTACATAATTCATGAAATATTTATAAACAATTAAATTCAATATTAAAAAATAAAAAAATGATTAAATATTTATTTAAATTCTTTATTGATATTTATTTAAATGCTTTGCAAATAATTAATTTTGATTGATATTTTAATTTTCTAATTTAATTGCTTATTTTTATTATTTTATGAATGTTTAAATATTTATTCAAATTCTTTATGTATATTACTTATTTAATATTTAATTATTTTGTTTAATTTTTTTACTAACACTTATTTTCATCATTTATTTAATATTTTAATTGCTTATTTTAATTATTTTACTAACACTTAATTTAATTATTTATTTTTAATTAATGTTTAAATACTTTTTTTTAATTCTTTATGCATATTGCTTATTTAATATTTACAAATTTATTTTAATTGATTTGCAGAAATTTAATTTGATTAATATTTTAATTTTCTAATTTAATTACTTATCTATTATTTTACAGATGTTTAAATATTTATTTAAGTTCTTTATGTATATTACTTATTTAATATTTAATTATATCTTTTAATTTTTTTACTATTACTTAACATAAAATAAGTAATTAAAACTAAATTGACAAATAATAAATATTTAGATAAATAATAAAACATTTATATTAAGCATTTCAAAGAAATAATTTTAAATACATAATATACATTAAAATTAAACAATTTAAATAATAATTAAATATTAGACAACACAATATAAGTAATTAAAATAAATAGTTAACTTAAAACATTAAAGGAAATAAATAAATAAGCAATTTAAAAAAAAAATCTGGGCCTCTGGCGGTCGACCCAGATGACTGGGCCGTCTGGGCGCCAGGCAGCCCAGTCAACTGGGCGCCCAAACGGCCCAGTTGACCCAGACGGCCCAGTCAACTGGGCGCCCAGACGACCCAGTCAACTGGGCTGTCTCGGTCATCTGGGCATGCCTAATCGGTCCAGCCAGCGGGGCTTATGTCTCCTTTGTGGAGATCGCCGGAAAACTCCATTTTCGGCGATCTCTACTCCATTTTCCTCCTCCAAAACTATTATCCTTACCCAAAAATCATGCATTTTTCCAAAAATCAACACATGTATATAAAATCATGTTTTTTTTTTTTTCCAAAAATCAACATAAAAACTTTAAATATGGGTCGTCTATTTTTCTTTTTTATCAGTGCTACAGTATTTTTTCTCTTTCCTTACTATCTTCTCTTTCTTCTTTAAATAGTAATGGTAAATTTGGATTTCTCTTGATTTTCAATATTTTAAACATTTTGCTTTTTTTTTTTTATTGGTCAAAGGCCTCTTTGGAAAATTGATCGGGTCAACCGGCTGTTGGCCACTAATTCCTCTATTTTCTATATACTTTTAGGGATAATTGCGACAAAGGCCTCGGACCTTTCAAACATTAGTAGATTTTTCCAAATTTTTAATTTGTTGCAATCGTTATTTCTAACATTTTCAAACGTTGTATGTGTGACTTCAATGGATGAAAAACATCTAACTTACTGTTAGTTGACCAAAAAATTTGATTATATTTTTAATTTTTTTTATATAAATGGCAAAATATTAACTTTCTATTGACTAAAATAAATAATTACATTAAAAAATAAAAAATAAAATAAAAGAAATTTGTCTCTCTTATCCACCACCTACTTCAAAACCAGAGATTGTAAAATCGACCATGCCATCAGCCACCACCTACAACGCCGTCACACTGCAATCGCCACCCAACCACCATCACCACCCAACCCAATTGCCATAGCCATCACTATCTTCTACTATTCCTTTGTGATTTTCTTTAAAATGTTTATAAAAACAGTGGTCGGCACCCTTTTGACAATGGAATTAGAATCGCTGAAATTGTGCGTCTCATTCTTAAGCTCTTTGTAACTGAATCTTTGAAGATTGTTTAAGGGCGTGCTGTAATCAAACGGACTGGTGAGTGACTTGTGAGCCAAAGAGTACCACAGATAGTAAATAAAATAAAAATTGAAGAGAATGTAATAAAAGAAGCAAAAACTATGATTGGAAGCAAACTTATGCTTATGTTGGGGCTTGGATTTGATAAAAATGGTTGTCTTGAAAGCATTTTGTTTGTGGGTTGCGAATATTTTGCTTTAACCAAAGAGAAACAGAGGGAAAGAAATCGGGAAAGAGTTGTAGAAGTTTTGGGCTTACCCCAATCATTTGTTTTACAAGACTTTATTTTTGGATTCGAATGAGTTGTAATTGACTTCAAAAGTGCGGGTCAAGCTGTAGGTATTGTTGCGTGTTGTCATACTTGGCCAATCTACCTGGGCCAATGGCCCACACAGAGCGAACCACGTGGCCCTCCAGCCAAGGTGGCATAGATCGCCGATGTGGACTATGCTGAAGCCCTTCAAGTCGAGGTCCACTAGCCGAGACTTCCTTTTACCGAGGCCTGTGAATGTACCCGAGGTCCACATGTCAAGGCCTATGACCCGAAGCCATGATGCTGAAACTAGTTGAAGATAGCTGAAACCCTCAAGTGGAAGTATCGTATGAAATGGCCGACGCCCCGAAGCTGATGCAGGAGCCTTCGAACCACAATGGGGCATCCTCCATTGTCACTTCTCCCAAGAGATCGCCTACACAAAGATCTTATTCGAATAATTGATTGAACGTTTGTCATAAGCATAAAGGTCAAGTCTTGTCACTAGTATGGAGACTCTGTACAAGCAATAAATGCGCAACAAGCTAGCAAGTTAAGCCCCATACCTAGGATAAGATGTTTGAATCAAAGAGATGAGGCCACGTGCCACCTCATCCAAGGGCTCCCATTTCACATGTATCACTATAAATACTTCACTTGTGTAACATCAAAAAGCTAATGCAAGAATCAATACAAAGAACTACACTTTACTCAACTCTCTCTCATTTACCTACAATATACAAATCGAGGTTATATACATTTACATATACATCGACGAACACCGGTTGGTAATTATTGTACAATCGGATCACGAACAACCCGTCGGATTTCGAACCTCACCGTCCCGCGTCGTTGGGCTACTCCCATGCCTTTTGAACTGCTCGTTTTAGACCGCCCACGTGTCTTAACGTGTTGGACATTCGCCCATGTGTGCACGGGTGGGACCGACATCTGTTGGCAACACTTTTTGAGGTCAACAGATTGGCGCCGTTTGTGGGAATCCATACCATAGCTACGAGCAACATTGTGACAAAAGCTTGCTGAAAGGATATTTGGGCAACCCCCCTTGAAAAAGGATTTGTTCTTAGAAAAGAACAGGAGAAAGCCCCATTGCTTAGCGAAATCTGAAATCTGACAAAAGAAAATGAGCTCCAATGAAGATACTCCCCCCAGGAGGGTAAGAGAAAATACGAACGTGCCTCCTCAGCCCGTTGCCCCAGCAGCTCAGCAGAGACTCCACCACCACCAAAGAAGAGGTGGGATGCGTGCGACGGCACGATTATTAAGAGAAATGGCCGCTATGGCAGCCAACATGAGGGATATTGCTAGTCAAAATTTGGCTATGAGGGAGCTTATGGCCCAAATGCAGGGCCAGGGAGGTTTCCCCATTCTTCCATATGCCCCCCAAGGGCATTACCAGCAAGATGATGAAGTCCAAAGTCATAGAGCTGCTACGTCGGACTATGGCCGAGGTGGAAGCCCATTTGAAAGGGAAGTGGAAGTTGATGTTTCCTCCAACTACGCTTCTGGCCGACCCAACGAGGTCCAAATGAGCCGTGATAATTTCCCACCTCCGTATGAGCAAGATCCAAGACATAGGAGGGCAGGAAGTATTTTTGACAGAATCAGCCCCGTCGAACCCAGGCTAAGATAACAACAGGCTCAACAGCCTTGGACAAGGCCGTCTCCTCCACCTACACTGCCCCAGCAGGCGGAAAGAAGGCAAGAAAATGCCCCCCGTGTTGCTCCACCTAGAAATAGGCGGCAGAGGAGGGAGGAAGAAGCTAGAGATCTCCCCGGGACCTCTCACCAACAACCGGGGCATGAGGCTGATGAGTACGACTCTGATAAACAGCAGAGGTCCTGCGACTTAGACGATGACGATGAGAACCTGCCATTCTCAAGGGAACTAAGGAATGCCCAGGTCCCGAGCCACTATGTTATGCCAAAAATACCAAAGTATGAAGGAAGAGGCGACCTAGAGAAGCATCTGAATGCTTATAAAACTCACATGAGCCTAAGGGGCGACCTCGCACCTGATGGGCTACCAGATGAACCAGGCCGGGAATGAGAACTCTGGTCAAGCACTTGCCACCACCACTTTGAATGCGGTTTCCACATTGGCATACGAAGATGTCAATCCAAAAATTGGCCCCCATCAGATGGGGGCTCAGGAGATGCCTCGTAGGGGGAGAGGCCGAGGTTGAGGCTCTGGACCTAGAAATAGGTCAAATCCGAACCCCCCAGGATACCGTGTACACCACAGGTCCTACGGGCATAACACAGCGGATTGTAGAGACTATGCATAACGTTCCCGACAGGAACCCATTAGAGACAGACATGATTCGCTCCAGGCGAACAGGCCCCCGCCCAGGCATGACAACCAGCGTGGGCATGAGGAGGCCGCTTCCCGTCAAAGGGATGTATCCCCACGGCGAAGGGAGCATAATGCATAGAGGCCCAACGCCAAAAGGAACTATGCCCGGGAGGCTAAACACCCCCCTTTGACAAGCTACATTGTGGGTAGCAGCTCCCGAAGAAACCAGGTTCCACCCATTGTATTTTCCAGGAAGACGCAGAGGGAGTTCATTACCCCCACTGCGATGCACTTGTGGTGAGGGCTGTCATAGCCAGGAATGGGCTCAAATGAATGTTAGTTGACAACGGCAGCTCCGTCAACATTCTTTTCGGATCCGCCTTTGATAAAATGATATTGGATCATCAGCTGACGCCCACCACCACTCTATTGTACGAATTTACCGAAAATAGCATCACTCCGAGAGGAAAGATAACACTAGCAGTAGAGATGGGAAAATCCCCACGAACAACGATGAACTTCATAGAGTTCCTCATTGTCGACAGTCGGTCGGCCTACCATGAGGTGTTGGGCAGACCAGCCCTAAAGGAACTGAGAGCAGTCACCTCCATCCACCACCCGTGCATGAAATTTCCAATAGAAAATGGGGTGGCAATTGTGAGAGGCGACCAAAGAGGCTCAAGAGAATGCTATCTAAGCTCCATCAAGAAGGTAGAGCCCCGGGACATCCATGTAATCATAACTGATGTCCTAGGTGATGCTCCTACTGAACAATAAGATGTTGATATGATCGATGCACCACCTAATTCGGAGGTGCTAGTCATCGATGAAATTGACCCCCGCATCATGGAACACGAGCCTCAGGCATCTCCAGTAGAGGAACTTGAGAGCTTCTCGGTAGACCCCCGAGACCCATCAAAGGTGCTGAAGATAGGCAAATGCCTAGCCAACATTCTAAAGAAAAAGATTAAGGATTTTCTGAGTAAGAATTTTGATGTCTTTGCCTGGAAGCATGAGGACATGGTAGGCATAGACCCCAAGGTCAGTTGCCGCCACCTGAAAATTGATCCCAAGGTTGCCCCGCATAGACAAAAAAGGAGAGCCTTCAATCCTGAAAGGTATGAGGCCCTAAAGGAAGAAGTTCAGAAGCTCATCCAAAATGGCTTCATCCGGGAGGCAACCTACCCTAGATGGGTCTCCAACCAGGTTTTGGTAAAGAAAAACAACGGCAAGTGGAGGGTGTGCATTGACTTCACCAACCTCAATAGAGCTTGCCCGAAAGACAGCTTTCCACTCCCAAGGATTGACCAACTAGTGGACTCCACAGCTGGACACGAGTTGTTGAGTTTCATGGACGCGTACTCCGGCTACAACCAAATCCCCATGCACCCGACCGATGAAGAGCACACCTCTTTCATTACGGACCGAGGCCTCTATTGTTATAGAATGATGCCCTTCGGGTTGAAAAACGCCGGAGCAACCTACTAAAGACTCGTAAACAAGATGTTTGTGGACCTCATTGGCAAAACAATGGAGGTATACGTGGACGACATGCTAGTAAAAAGTTTGGAGGCCGAGGACCACATAAAGCACCTCAACAGCACTTTCCATATCCTAAAAAGACATAGGACGAGGCTCAACCCCTCAAGTGCACCTTTGGGGTAGCCTCTAGCAAGTTCTTGGGGCTACATGGTCAACCAGCGGAGAATTGAGGTCAATCCCGAGAAGATTGAAGCTCTGTGCAAGATGAGGTCCCCCCCAAAAGCCAAAGGAGGTGCAAAGTCTTACCGGGCGAGTGACCGCACTTAGCCGCTTCGTGTCCAAAGCTATGGACAAATGCCTCCCCCTTTTCAAAGTACTGAAGGCTGGGAAGAAATTCCAGTGGATCGAGGAATGTGAAGAGGCCTTCCAATGCTTGAAAAGGCACTTGGGGCAAGCCCCCATCCTCTCCAAACCTAAGCCCGGTGATATCCTACAACTATATTTGGCCGTCTCCAATGAGGCCATCAACTCGGTTCCGATACGGGAAGAAGGGTCTACCCAACTTCCCGTATACTACGCAAGTAAAGTGCTCCTATTGTCGAAAACCTGTTACCCCGATATGGAGAAGCTCGCGTTGGCTTTGATCACGGCCTGTAAAAAATTGAGACCCTACTTCCAAGCTCACACCATCCATGTACTGACAAATTTTCCCCCGAGGCAGGTACTCCATTTCTTCAAGTTTTTGGGCCGTGGCTTCTTCCACCTCGACCCCAGTCGCCTTTAACTCCTCTGCAAGGGAGGCCGTCTTCTCCTCCGAAGACCTAGTCCTTGTCTAAAAATCACTCAGGGCCTCCCTGCATTCAAGAGCGAGGCCAAAAGTTCTGATGCTTTGGCTCACCAATGCCCGCGTCAGGTCGGTAGCATCGTAGGAGGAGGCATGCAGCTGCCACCTGTCCGTCCAGAACTGGTAAAAGTTCTCAGTGGCGCTTCGGACCTCCTGGGGAAGAGCCTCCACCAAGGCTGGGGCCAAGGTCTCCTCCCTTCCAGCTAGGAAGCTTGGAGAGTTCCCCTTTTCCCGAATAGGCTTTTGTTTAGCTGCTTCCTCCTCGACAGCCTCAGCAGCCCTCCTCGCAGCCTCCTCCCTGACCTCCTCAGCCTCAGCTTCTCTGACCATTTCTAACTTGATGGCTTTGGAGGCAGATGCGAGCAGTTTTGGCTAGCCTGTTGATTTGGCCTCGTGGGACACTAACGTCCCAAATTTCCTGGACGAGCTAGTAACGTGCACCAGCTTCCTTCTCTTCGCCTCCTTTGGGACTTTCTCTTTCCCCTGAGGCTCCTTTGGCCTCTCCTACCTCTGGGAAGCTCCCTCTTCGGAAGCCTTTGGAGTACTATCCTTTGACAGGTGTTCGACCTTGCCTCGGACCTCCTTGGCCCCGCTAGACCCCAGCTTTAAGGCCCTAGCCTTGGCGGTGGTGGTGGCTTTTATAATTGTAGCCATGTCTGGAGTTGGGTACTCCCTCCTCTTGAATTTATCTGCATAAGAGCATCAGGTCGGCACATCAATGTCCAATAAAAAACACAAAGAAATTTACAACTATGGGAGCCTCATACCTCTGGAAGCCATTAGTCCAAAATCCAGAAAGTAGCGACTCCGGTCGATCAGATGGTCAAAGTGGCAGAGCTTCAGAGGCCTCTTATAGATGTCCGCTATCACCTCGAACTCCTCCCTGCTGAGCTCGAACCTCGTACTACAATCTGCAATGGAGGCTCTAACAGTTAGAAATTTTCTAAGTGTTTAATTCAGAAATACAAGCACGGGCTGGGAGACTCACGAGCTTCGTAGTACTGGGTCGGCACTGTGCAAGAAAGGGCCTTGTCCTCCTCCACTGCCTGCCATTTTCCCCGCACCCAGAACCAGAACTCCTTTCACCCCTTAATGGAGGAAGGCAGTCCCACCACAAAGGGTGCGTGAGCCCCCTAAGGTGTAAGATAATATCACCCCCTGGACTCCTTCCCTATGATCCCGGGCTGAAAAAGAGTCATGAATACATGGAGAGGCATGTCCTCCCCAAGTGACACCTCCTTCCATAGGAAGTATGAGCTGACCAACTGGCTCCACCTATTTGGCAGAACCTGGGTCGGCGACAACATAAAATTCCTCAACACCGCCCTAAAGAAGGGGTGCAGAGGAAGACGCATACCTGCCTTAAATAGGTATTCACTGATTACCACGCATCCGGACCTCGGATAGCAGGCCCGCTCATTTGGCTCGGGAACTAGCAACTCTATGGTGTGGGGGACACTGTATCTCTCCCTGATCTCCCCTAACCTCTTCCACGTCATACTTGAGGGCACCCTAGACGCCCCCCACTCTTCAGTATAATCTACTGGGTCCTCGATCATGGTATAATTATCAGCCTCGACATCCCCACTTTGACTGACCTCGTAATCTAACGACGCAATTGTCACCAACTCCCTACTCGAGGTGGACTCCATCTCACAGAATAAACACAACAAAAATAAGGTTTTTCTGCAAATGATACCTAAGGGAAGAACACTACGAACGGAGATAAGTCGAAAAATAAAAAACAGGCAGTCTTGACGTCGAAAAATTCAAGAATTTGAGAGAGAATCGAATTGCAAATTTTCAAAAGTCCTAAAAAATGGGATTTTCTTACCCTTTATAGAGGTCCAGGACGAACCCCAACCGTTAGATCGAAACTCGATCAATCTGAACCCTCCATTGTAGATTAAATCCGAGGCATTGAATCCAAACGATTTTTCTAACCTACGCCTCAGATTCAAACGTGCCTCCCACGCACCCCATCCAACGCGTTTGCTTCTAGAACCTCTAGCTGTCCTCATAATTGTGTTTTTAATTCGACGGCAGCAGACGCCTTGGAAGTCGGACGGACCAGCCACTTTTCCTCGAAAACAAGCACAAAATATCAAATCATTGGCACAGCTATCGACGCACAATCATTACCATTGAGCCTCCACTGATGAAGCCAACAAGCCCCGCAGGTTCGATTTTTCAACCACCTCGCAGGTTCGATTTCTCAACCACCTCGACTTCAACTTCAACGTTCAGCCAACAAGCCTCGTAGGTTCGATTTCCCAACCACCTCAGCCTCACCTTCAACACAGCCTCGGCTCTTCACCATTCACCCACAACAGCACATCTCTAACTCCAACCATGATATAAATATCTATACTTGGACTTGGGGGACTATTATTTGGGGTTAAAAAATTCCTTCAATTTTTACTTAATTAAAGTCCATTTTTACTTCATTAAAGTCCACGCATTATATAAATGACCATACATGGACTTGGGAGACTATTGTTGCATGTTGTTATACTTGGCCAACCTACCTGGGCCAATGGCCCACCGAGGGCGAATCACGTGGCCCTCCAGCCGAGGTGGCATAGATCGTCGAGGTGGACTATGCCGAAGCCCTTCAAGCCGAGGTCCACTAGCCGAGGCTCCCTTTTACCGAGGCCTGTGAATGTACCCGAGGTCCACATGCCGAGGCCTATGACCCGAAGCCATGATGCTGAAACTGGTTGAAGATAGCTGAAGCCCTCAAGTGGAAGTATCGTATGAAATGGCCGACGCCCCGAAGTCGAAGCAGGAGCCTTCGAACCACAAGGGGGCATCCTCCAT
This sequence comes from Olea europaea var. sylvestris, assembly GCF_002742605.1. Classification (NCBI taxonomy): domain Eukaryota; kingdom Viridiplantae; phylum Streptophyta; class Magnoliopsida; order Lamiales; family Oleaceae; genus Olea; species Olea europaea. Next base: position 4,569,373 of record NC_036258.1, on the reverse strand, counting down.
GGTCACTTCTCCCAAGAGTTTGTCTATACAAAGATCTTATTTGAATGATTGATGGAAAGTTTGTCATAAGCATAAAGGTCAAGTTTTGTCACTAGTATGGAGGCTCTGCACAAGCAATAAATGCGCAGCAAGCTAGCAAGTCAAGCCCCATACCTAGGATAAGATGTTTGAATCAAAGAGATGAGGCCACGTGCCACCTCATCCAAGGGCTCCCATTTCACATGTATCACTATAAATACTTTCCTTGTGTAATATCAAAAGGCTAATGCAAGAATCAATACAAAGAACTACACTTTACTCAACTTTCTCTCATTTACTTACAATATACAAATCGAGGTTATACACATTTACATATACATCGACGAACACCGGTTGGTAATTATTGTACAATCGGATCACGGACAACCCGTCGGATTTCGAACCTCACCGTCTCGCGTCGTTGGGCTACTCCCACGCCCTTTGAACCGCTCGTTTTAGACCGCCCACGTGTCTTAGCGTGTTGAACATTCGCCCACGTGTGCGCGGGTGAGACCGACATCTATTGATAACGCTTTTTGGGGTCAACAGGTATGAAATGGGATGAGGTAACCGTGTGACTCGAGAATATCAAATTCAATTTGAGAATTCATTTTGTAGAATTGATTTAGAAAAAATTGATTTTAGAAATATGTACTTGAAGAAGACAGTGATTTATGGTGTTGGGTGATTGGAAGGTGAAGGGTGAAGTGAGAGGTGGTGGTGGCAATGGCGATGGTGGCGGTTTCGGTTAGGGTGGGGACGGGGGCTGGAAGAAGAAGATACAATTTTTTTTCCCAATTTTGAATTTAATTAATGTAATTATTTAATTTGATAAATAGAAAGTTACTATTTTGGCTTTATAAAAATATTAAAAATGTGGACAAACTCAAATTTTTAGTCAACTAACAGTAAATTAGATGTTTTCTATTCATTGTGGCTTTACCTGCAACATTTGAAAATATTATGGGTGGCAGTTACAATAAATCAAAAGCTTGAAAAAAATTTGTTAGTGTTTCAGAGGTTTGAGGCTCCTACTGTTTTGCAATTGAACAATAAAACCCAGTAACCTTTCTTTTCTTTGTTTTTTCTTTATTAATTATAACATACTCCCAGAGCCATCATCTTGTGAATTTAGCTAATCTTGTTAAAGAACTTTATATTTCATCCACAACTTTCGCTATTAAACAAAAATGTATTATTGTACTACTCAATTTCCTCCACTTGTGAATCTGTCGAATCACAACCAATATGATGATTATACATCGGAATGTAATGAAAAATGAAGTTCATAGTACACAAAGTAGACTTGATCCCAATAATAAACCATGCACATCGCACATTGTCAAAATGTAATAACTTAGAAATTTTGTTATAAATAGAATAAAATTTTTATTATAGATTTGCCAGTGAAACTGAAAAAATCAACAATTTTGGTGCAAAAACATAAATATGGAAACTTGGTCAATGAATTTTGTGCAGCGCTTCTCTTAGTCGCCTCACTCTCATACTTGTATGCTCTTCAGGTATTTTTCTCTCCCCAATATGCATATGCATACGCATTTGGTTTGTAGGAACCTAGGAACATTTAAAAACATCGAAAAATCGCAAAGCTAAAATCAAGATTTGTAGATCTGAACAAAATAGTAAAGAACACCAACGATTTTTCGACCGAAGTCTCGAGGTTCAGCGATTGGTTAGATCGCCTAGTCCCCGTTGAGCATCCATGAAAGAATAAGCTCGAATCCACTAAAATCACCGGCCTAAAATACAGCAATTTTTCGAGTTACAAACGGAACACACAGTTTCAGCCACAGCAACAACAAAATGCCCTCAACAACACGATGAACTCACACAAGAGTTCATTAGATCACACTTTCTCTCAACTAACAACAGAAGATCGACAAGATCTAAGAAGAGAAAACTAAAATTACAGAGAGAATTTCTAAACTCAAAAGAAGCTACACGTAAAAATGAAAAAGCCCCAAACCCTAGACTTTTCAGCTTCTTTTATATGGGAGAAGCTAATTGTTTGATCTAATGGTCCAGCAGTCGCCACATGTCGCAATCCGGTGAAAGTTGTTATTTCACAACAGAAAAAACGCGTTTTGTTTTAATTCAATTTCAGCTTCCAGATCGTTCTGTCTTCTGGGCCATTGAACCGGGTCATGGGTTGGGCATTTCAACTTGGACTTCTCAAAGAACAGCAACCCAATTTTTTACATTTTCCACCTTTGCTATCTTTTGTGCTTGCTCTTTTGTGGATTCAAAACTTATCTCTATTTCAGTTGCTCTTATTACTTGTAAAAACAAAATAATGAAAATCAGTCTTTTTTAAGATTAATTAATCTTAAAGAATCAACAAACTTACTAATAGGGATTACCTTGGTTCCGACATTTGCTGGATTTACCTTAGTATGTATTTTGATCAATCTAATATCACCACTATCAATGATATCTTTAATAAAATGAAACTTTAAATCTATATGCTTGGATCTATCATGCAAAATAGGATTTTACTAAAAAAAAAAAAGTACTTTGGTTGTCTGAACACAGCTCCACCTGATTTTCTGTAAGTCCTAATTCACTAAGTAAATCATTCAATCATAAACCCTCCTTAACTGCTTCAGTTGCAGCAATATATTCAGCCTCGGTTGAAGACAATGCAACCAATTTTTGAAGCTGGGATTTCCAGCTAATGCATGTATCATTTATAACATAAAAATATGCAGTTGTAGCCTTCCTATTGTCCGAATTACCAGCAAAATCTGAATCTACATAACCCTTAAGTCTAAGTCCATTTTTATTAGTTTTGAACATTAAACTTAAGTTACTGGTTCCTTTCAAGTATTTAATCAAAATTTTCATGCATTGCTAATGTATTTCACCTGGGTTACTCATAAATCTACTCAACACACTTACAACATAAGCAATATCAGGTCTAGAGCATACCATAACATACATTACAGATTCAACAGCATTAGAATACGGAACATTCATCATTATTTTATGTTCTTCTTCAGTTTTAGGCGATTGATCAACAGATAATTTCATACCAGCAGATAAAGGCAAGCTAACACACTTAGATTCATGAAGGGAAAACCTTTTTATAACCTTATCAACATAAGATCTTTGTATTAGAAACAACTTTCCATTTATTCTATCTCTTTTAATTTCCATGCTCAAAATCTTTCTAGCTGGTCCTAAATCTTTCATTTCAAATTTAGATTTCAGATTTTCTTTAATTGAGTTAAGTGCAACAGAATTATGACCAGCAAGGAGCATATCATCGACATACAAAAGCAGATAGAAAAAATCAGATTCACCTTCTTTCTTATAATAGAAACAGGGATCATATTCTGATTTCTTGAAGTTCAAACCTTGTATAAAAGAGTTAAATCTTTTATACCACTGCATAGAGGCCTGTTTTAGGCCATACAAGGATTTCTTTAAGAGACACACTAAGTTTCCCTTTCCTACCACTTCAAACTCTCTTGATTGAGTCATATGTATGGTTTCATCTAAGGAACCATACAAGAAGGCAGTTTTCACATCGAGTTGTTCTAACTCCAAGTCAAATTGTGTCACTATAGCAAGTATGACTCTAATGGATGTATATTTAACAACCAGTGAAAAGATTTCAGTGTAATCTATCCCTTCCCTTTGATTAAAGTCTTTAGCTACAAGTCTTGCCTTAGACCTTTTATCACTAGCCTTAGTCTCACCCTCTTTAATCTTATAAACCCATTTACAGTCAATCAATTTGCAATCTTTTGGTTTTTCAACTAAAGTCGAGGTTTCATGTTCATTTCATCTTCCATCGCTGCAATCCACTTAGGGGATTCTTTGGAAGAAATAGCCTCTTCATAAGAGGTAGGTTCTATGTCAAACATATCAGATTCAGACTAATTAGATGCAAAATCAGCATACTGATACCTGGAAGGAGGTCTTATTTGCCTCCTTTCTCTGTCTCTAGCAAGCTGGTAGCCCTGCAGATCATGTGCAGGCTCCAGATGCTGTTTACCTTCCAATATTTCAACATCAGAGACATTATGTGGTTCTACTTGATGTGGCTCCACCTCAAACTGAGCGTAGTCATCAGTATTTTGGCTATCAAAATTAATTTCTGTGATAATAAAGTCATCATCTCCCAAATTTTCACTAGATTTGTCACTAAGACAAGGAAAGTCATCTTCATTAAAGATAACAGATTTGCTTATTATCACCTTATAACCCCTGACATCTCTTAACCACAGTCTATGGCCTTTAACACCTTCTCCATATCCAAAAAACATACCCTTCAATGATATAGGGTCCAGTTTTGACTCAGTATGATGTGCATAAGCTGCACATCCAAAGGTTCTTAGGTGAGAATAATCTGGCATTGAGTGTGGCATTGAGTGAGACCAGATTTGTTTGGGAATTCTATTATTTAGAGAGTTGGAAGGACATCTATTGATAAGATAACAGACTGTTTTTATGGCCTCTCCCCAGAAAATTTTTGGAAGGTCAGAACTGATTGACATACATCTGATCCTTTCAAGAATTGTTCTATTTAGCCTCTCGGCAACCCCATTTTGTTGTGGGGTATAGCTCACAGTTTTATGTCTTATTGTCCCTTGTTTACTACAATATTGATCAAATTCGGTATTGCAAGATTCAAGCCCATTGTCAGTTCTTAAAATTTTTATCTTCTTACCAGTCTGATTTTTAATCAGTACATTCCATTCTTTGAAAATTGCAAAGGTACCAGATTTAGATTTTAGTAAGAAAATCCATGTTTTCCTTGAATACTCATCAGTTGTAAGAAGATAATATATGTAACCAGATACACTAGAAATAGGTGCAGGTCCCCATAAATTAGAATGTATGTATTCAAGGACATCTTGAGATTTGTGCAGCCCTGCCTTAAAAGGCAGTCTGACTTGTTTTCCCATGATACAGTGTTCACAAAAATTCAATTTTGAAAGTGGCCAAGTCTTTTATGCCATAATTCTGATTTATCGGGATGTGTGACAGAATTAACAGAATTTTTAGGTGAAATTATTTCAGCACCTATTACATAAATTCCATTGAGTTTAGGTGAACTGACAATAAGTTCTTGATTTCTTGTTATATTTGTAAAGCCATTTTAATACCAATTTGGTAATTTTCATCATCAAGAACTCGTAGGCATATGAGATTTCTTCTAAGTGTTGGGACATATCTTGTATGTTTTAACAACATTTGATGGCAATTTTTAAATTTCAGCAGCACATTTCCAATTCCCTTCACTTGGCATGACTCATCATTCCTAAGTTTTACAAATCCTCCATCCAGACTATAAAAGTCTGAAATGCAGCCAATATTGGGTGTCATATGAAAGGAACAACCTAAATCTAGGACCCAGTCCTGATCAGTATTTTCTGATAGAGACACATAGGCAACTCAATATTTGCTCATGCTTCTTTATAATTAGTAGCAACTGTTAAAGAAACATTTTCAGTGTTAGACCCATTCTTTTGGTCATTTGCCTTTTTAAAACAATCTTTAATAAAGTGGCCTGTTTTTCCACAGTAAAAACATTTTCTGTTACTGTTGTTGTTCGCTTTTCCTTTAATTGGTTTCTTGCCCTTTTCATTGGTGTTATTTTATTGCCTTCTGTTAAAATTTTTATTCTTATTAAAATTGGAATGACTGAAGTTACTTACTCTTTTAACATGTGGTTTTTGATTTGATGACACACCCTTAACATGGAACACTTCTTTGTGTTTAGATTTTAATTCAAGTTTTTTATTCAAAAGAGAACTGTGAATTATTTCAACAGTGAGATCACTCCTACCATACTCTAGAGCATTTTTTATGTCTTTATATTTATCTCCTAGAGCATTAAGTAGGCCAACTACCTTCTGTTCATCAAAAATTTTCTCATAGCAGTTTGTTAAATCTTGTGTGATCCTATTAAATCTATCCATATTATCTCCGGTGTCAAGATTAGGATCAAACTTAAAACTAAAGAGCTGTTTCCAAAGAAAACATTTATTTGACACAGTCTTAGTGAGGTAGTGCTTTTCTAAGGCAGTCTACAATTTTACAGCAGTTTTAGTTTCTCCTACTATCCTAATCACAGTATCAGATAAATGTAGAAACAAGGTGCTCCAGGCTAGTTCATCTTGTTCAATTTTCCTAACTTCAGATAAGGTTTCTGGCCAAGATTCATCAATGGCCTTAGCACATTTTAACTGTAACATGGGTGCTTTTATTTTCTGATGCCAGAGACTAAAGTCTCCTTTGCCATCCCAAATATGGACATCTACCTTAGAGTTCATGGTGTGCAATAGTGTGAAATTGTTCACAAGTATGATAAAAATAGATATATCATAGTAGTAATTCAGTCAACAGTATGTCGCAAAGATCACTGTCTTATTATTCCAATTTCATATTATGTATAGCTTGTGCTTAGGTGTAATGTGTTCAGAAGTATATCACACAAATTAAGACACAGTCAATGTACAGATCACTAAGCATGCAATGGAATTCAATCACATAAACTTACACACAGTAAACTACCAAAAATAGTAAGGGCAATGTATGTACCTTTGAAGCAATTATTCTCAGGCAGTTCAACACCTGAAAAGATCAATTTGAGTATTAGTACAATTCACATAGAATGTACAACAATTTAACTATGTGGAAATATAATTTTTGGTGTTATTATCCACACACAATGAAAGATTTCAAAAAAACAGTTTTAGAAATTACAGGTTTGTTGAACCGAAACTCTAATCCCCAAAGTTTCTAGGATTCTCTCAGGGAATTTTAGACAGAGGTAGAGTTAGAGGAGGTTTAGTGAAACCCCAGTTTTGAAAAAACGATTTTATTACCAAAACAATACTCCCAAGAACTAAATGTACCAACAATACTAAAAAAAAGGTCTAATTATTCACTAATGCAATGTCTGTAGACTGCAGGTACCACAACACAAACACGAAACCTCTGTGAATTTCACCAAGAAAATAGGTTAGCCTAGAGCTCACAATATACTCAAAGGTTATCACTACACTGCAGAATTTACAGAATATACAATAGGCTTCGTTTATTTTGTAAAGGAAGATCAACACCTACAGTACCAAGAATTTCTTTCTAAGTTTTAAAACAGCACCAACCGGAGTTAAGAGAACTTCCAAAACCAACCAAGAAGCTTCGGTTTCTTTCAAAAAATTCGACACCCACACTAATACTGCAGAGTTGAAAGAGGCACACCCAATAGTGCCGAGTAAAATTTCAGTATTACTCGAGGGAGAAAAGATAAAAGATAAAATGTTGACAGATCTTTCAAGACCTGTCGTTTTCCTTTCGGCTGGTGACTCGAGTTTCAAACCCTCGACTAAAGGGATTGAAAAAAACAAAAAAAAAAAGAAAATTCCAAGCTCTAATACCACTGTAGGAACCTAGGAACATTTAAAAACATCGAAAAATCGCAAAGCTAAAATTAAGATTTGTAGATCTGAACAAAACAGTAAAGAACACCAACGATTTTTCGACCGAAGCCCCGAGGTTCAACAATTGGTTAGATCGCCTAATCCCCGTTGAGCATCCATGAAGGAAATCACCAGCTTAAAATATGGCAGTTTTTCGAATTACAAACGGAACACACAGTTCCAGCTACAGCAACAACAAAATGCCCTCAACAACACGACGAACTCACACAATAGTTCATTAGATCACACTTTCTCTCAACCAACAACAGAAGATCGACAAGATCTAAGAAGAGAGAACTAAAATTATAGAGAGAATTTCTAAACTCAAAAGAAGCGCGTTTAAAAATGAAAAAGCCCCAAACCCTAAACTTTTCAGCTTCTTTTATATGGGAGTAGGTAATTATTTGATCTAATGGTCTAGCAGTCGCCACATGTCGCAATTCGGTGAAAGTTGTTATTTCAAAACGTTTTGTTTTAATTCAATTTCAGCTTCCAGATTGTTCTGTCTTCTGGGCCATTAAACCGGGTCATGGGTTGGGCATTTCA
>NC_036258.1:4558405-4561252 GCF_002742605.1 Olea europaea var. sylvestris | reverse complement strand
TGACATCTAAGAATGGAACAATGACAAGACCCTTACCTAATTCTGATTTATAAGAAAGGCCCACATAAAAAAAAACAAACACCAACTTGGTTTCAAATCAAAGGTAGACAACAAATGTTTGTTTTTGGACAATGAATTAGTCTAGCGTAGATCTTAGGCCTACATAGGTAATGAAGTGTCTAGACATTCAATATACCAATTATAAAGATCTTTAGAGTGCACAATGCAACTATGTACATTTTAATAGAGTTTACGTCACTATTGCTTCCATATTGTTGATCATATCATCTGATAGTATACAACAATTTCAATTAGTGTTACGATAATTATCATACATTGGCGCAAGGGCGACCCAAGGAATTTGTCGCTTTCTCACATTTTGTCACAATTGTATCCTCAAAAAAAATGCTCTAGGGATTCCAATCAATTGTTTGAGAGGATATAAGCTAATCAAATTATGATTATGTTGGTGTATCTCTTGAATGGGAGTCGTTCCAAGTTAGCATGAGCAACCAACACTTTAGCGACTTAATCTTATTGATCATCAACCACAGTTTCAATTGATCTCCCTACATTTATTTCTTATCGATAAACTATAAGATGTGACATGTCATCTAAATTCTTATACAAATACAATTTTGTTCAATTTCAAAATCTGCAACCTGCCACCATATCCTTTGGTGTAACATACTATTTTCTTGCTTTATTCCAAAGGCTAGAACCATTAAGTTCCTCTACTAAATAATTAATCATTTAATTGTTACTAATTTATTGTAAAGAGTCTAATCAAGTTGAAAATAGAAGAGATGTTACAACCACCATTTGCCTGACATTATGTATACAGTTCCCAAAATGTCTGGTCGTAATAGAATTTTTGTATGTTTTTGTTTTGTTTTGTTTTTCTTTTTGGGCAGACCAAACATAATTATTGTACTGTAGGGCATAGAGTTGTCATGCCAATACAACCAAATGCCTTCTGCAAATATTTTTTTAACCCAACATTATCTCATTTAGGATACTTTTTTTTTTTTTTTAATCACTTTCTTAAGATTTAGGATTTGATCTCTTTTTTTAGTACTAAACAGTCCCATTTGCTGAGCCATACACCTCAACCACCATCCTGTCCCCATAAAGGGTAGTATTTCAAAATGGTTAATTACGTCACTATAAACGTTTAGGATCAAGTGAAGAAATTAGGTAGTATAAAAATTATTTCAAATATTAGATAGAATAGATAGAAAAAGGCCGCGAACAGATACTAAATAACACAAATGACATGGATAACCAAGCTTCAGTGATATATTCATTTTCTGGTGTATTTTTTTCAACTATATTGAGATGTACGATGATAATTAAACTTAACGATGTTAAGCATAAGTCTACATAGCATTTGGACCATTTCTGTCGCTTGTTTAAAATTGCATCTTCTTTATTTTAATCAATTGAATACAGTGGACTCCAATGCCACAAAGATTACCATTGAATCTTGATATAGGCTTTAACTTTTAATTTAATAATCACATCCGTTTGAATTCAAAATGTTAAGATTAAACACCATACATTAATTTGTGGTTGACGTTAGTATGCGAATTAACATTCTTAGCATTTGTTTGAAAGAGATTTTTTTCAAATGAAAGATGATTTTTTAAAAATATATATTATTAAAAATTATGAAAAAGATATTGATCTCACATAATGTGTGGTTGAAAATAATTTTGGGGAACAAAAACTTTAAGAAATATCCCATAAACAAACTCTTACATTCTTTATATAGATTATAATGATCAATAATCAAAATAGTCTATTAAACACATAATTGATAACATGATTATTGATTAATGATGGTAAATATTTAGGCATATAAAATAATGTAAGAGATAGAGATTAAAGCAAGATGAACGTAAGACCAGATGAATGAGAGAGAGAGAGAGAGAGGAGACAATTTTATGTCAGTTTTTATGACTTTCTAGTTTGTGATGATGGGATGGAATTTGTCATGACCAAATTAGGGGCCGACCAATTGGGCAACACAATTAAACCTTAGTGAAAGTAAATCCTAATATCTCCTAATATGACATTGATGTTTGCTTATTTTCCTTCAGAAAATTTAAATTATCATCAGAAAATATATAATTTTTGTGTAGTACTATTATCAAGAAACAGCAACGTTGATAAATCTGTGATGAAGACACTAAAACCATGTGATTATGTGGCAAAAGTATGTCTACGTATGTCAAATACAATGCGACAATCAAGAACAATATGAATAAACCGAACTAGGGTAGAAATAAGATGTCTTTGCGCCTTGTATCTAGTTTTCACACTAAGAGTCGAATTATTTTAAGATACGGTAAAATCTCAAAATTTTAAAAGATGAAACTTATTTTATTCTTAATTTCACCCTTATCCCATCTCAAGCGGACTTGATCCCATGTTAATGATGGGGGTAAAGTTTCGCTCTCTTCTTGGACTAGAACTTGATCTCATTAGAATATAATACTAAAAATTTAGGAAACAAGCGATATTTGTCAAAAATAAAAGACATTATTAACATATACGATTGTTGATTATAATAGTTAAACGTTAAAACCCGCTGCATTGGAATCTTAACCTTGAAACTGTTGGTTTGAGTTCATGAAATTTATTAACGTTTTGACTTTGACTAAGCAAATCATTAAGAAATGGTTGAGTTTCAATTTCGATAAATCAAGAACGGTTTGAAACCATTCTTTAAAAAAATTATAAATACAATGAGGGAAGAAAAAACGTCATTCTTTCCTATCTTTGACAATTTTATCTTGGACTAACCTTTTTTGATGGTGATAAAATCAAATTTTTAATAGGTTT
>NC_036258.1:4548663-4549840 GCF_002742605.1 Olea europaea var. sylvestris | reverse complement strand
GTATCAATCTACATGGAGCTATGGCATGCCTGTGCTGGCCCTCTCACAACCTTGCCCAAGAAAGGAAATTTAGTGGTGTATTTCCCTCAAGGCCATTTGGAACAAGTTGCTTCAAGGGATATGTCCAATTTTGATCTCCCTCCCCAGATCTTTTGCAGGGTTCTTGATATACAGCTACTTGTAAGTACTTGAGATTAAACTCTTCTTTTCATTGTATTCTATGTTCCCCACATTAATATTTTCCTTTAGTTTTTTTGGTTTTTGATTTTTCTTCTTGATCATTGTGTTTAATTTCTTGAAACAGGCTAATAGGGAAAATGATGATGTCTATGCTCAGCTGACAGTACTCCCCACAACAGAGGTATGATTTATGATTATGAATACTTCAGTTGCGTTTTCTTTTTTTGTTTCTGAATTTTCTGTTTGATTCCAGAAAGATATAAATGTTTGAAGTGTAAAATTGCCTTCTTGATTATTATAAAAATTTGTCATCTTGGTGGGGCTTCATCTTCTTTTTTCTTGATTTCAAACTTGCAAATTGTCTTTGAGCAGTTCTTCTTTAAGGGATTTAGTTTAGTTCTTTAAGGGAAGTTTCAATAATTATTATTATTATTATGCAGTTAATTGGAGCAAAATTAGATGACAAAGAGATTGAAAGGATAGGGGTCCATGAAGATGGGGATGGAGTTACAACGGCAAAATCGACCTCGCATATGTTCTGCAAGACTCTTACTGCTTCTGACACCAGTACACACGGGGGATTTTCTGTCCCTCGTAGGGCTGCTGAAGATTGTTTCCCGCCTCTGGTTTGACATTCTTCTGGCCTTTTAGCATCTAATTGCACTTTATAGGTTGTATCTAGGGGAAATTTCTTAAAAATTTTGTGCTAAATTTTTTCCAATAGGATTATAAAGAGCAAAGGCCCTCCCAGGAGCTTATAGCTAAAGACATACATGGCATTGAATGGAAATTCCGTCACATTTATAGAGGTAATAGATTTATTCCTACATTGTTTTTGAGTATGGAAATTCTGACAGTTTGGTGCTAAATGTACAGGCCAGCCAAGGCGGCATTTGCTCACTACTGGATGGAGTATATTCATTAGCCAAAAGAATCTTGTATCAGGGGATGCAGTTCTTTTTCTGAGGTAGACACCCGTATAAACTCCTTGATTGTA
>NC_036258.1:4538361-4540529 GCF_002742605.1 Olea europaea var. sylvestris | reverse complement strand
TGTTTCTATATTTTGAAGCGGTATCTAGATTAAATTTGGAGAAATTTGAGGCTATTCCAATGGGAGAGGTCTCTAAAGTGGATGAGTTGGCCACTATATTGGGTTGTAAGGTTCGCAGTTGTCTATGTCATATCTTGGGCTCCCTTTAGGGGAAGGTTTAAAATTAAACATGTTTGGAAAGAAATTGTGGAAAGGGTGGAGAGAAAGTTAGCGGGGTGGAAGCGTATGTATCTTTCAAATGGAGATAGCTTTACTTTCATTAAATCCACTCTATAATCTCCCTATTTATTTTTTGTCATTGTTTCTATCCTATTCTTATTGTAGTGGCAAATAGGTTAGAGAAGATTCAAATGAAGTTTCTTTGGGCAGGGTTGGGGAAAGAGAGAAAATTTCATTTGGTTAGTTAGGGTGTTATCAATTTTTCTATAAGGATGAGGGGCCTTGTATTGAGGAGCCTTATTTTGTTTAATAAGGCTTTATTGGACAAGTGGCTATGACGATTTGGAGTGGAGAGGAAGAGTTTTTAGATAGAAATCATAGGAGCGATGTATGGTGTGATGGAAGGGGTTGGTGCTCGATTGAGGTCGTGGAGCTTATGGGGAGATTTTGTGGAGATATATACGACGATGATGGAGTGACTTTTGAGATAAATTGACTTATGTGGTGGGAAATGGTAATAATATCAGATTTTGGGATGATTGTTGGTGTTGAGATCAACCGCTAAAGGTGTGGTTTCCTTCTTTGCATCTCATTGCTTTAGAGCCTCTGCTATGGTGAATGATGTATTAGTCATACATAATGGAAGTTACAACTAGAACATTATTTTTTTTGAAAGGTTTATAGGATTGAGAATTGGATGATTATGCATTGTTTTTTATCTCCTTGCATAAGGTGCACATCCAGGTAGGAGAAAGTGATTGTAGCAAGTGGAGGTTGGCACGGGACGATATATTTTTAAATTCGCACTTATTTTAGATCCATATTGGAACCTTTAGAGAGTTCATTCCCCTGGAAGATGGTGTGGCAATGTAAATTGCCTATACGGGTAGCATTTTTTATTGTGAACGGTTGTAAGGAAGCAGGCATTAACGGTGAATAATTTTCGAAGAAAAGGTTTTTATGTTACCAAGTGGTATTATATGTGTGAGAGAGATGGGGAGACGATTGACCAGTTGTTCATTCATTGTGATGGTGTTTGTTGGCTGTAGAATGGTATTTTGGCTTCTCAATGCATGGATTGGGCGTTGCCTGGGTGTATAGAAGAGATATTGCGGGCATAGAGGAAAAAATTTCGCGATAAGAATAATAAGCTTGTATGAGATCTTATTCGGGGATGTATTGTATGGTGTGTGTAGAGAGAAAGGAACGGCTGCTGTTTTGAAGACTAGACATGGACAACAGAATAGATCAGAGGATTGTTTATCTAACTTTGTATACTTGGTTCAATGCTGCAGCTACTAATCATATAGAAGGACTACCTACCTTCATGTCATTTCTTTTTTATTTAAATTGATAATATACTTCTCGTGTATTATCTTTTGATTAATAAAATTATCTGATTACCTATCAAAGAAATCATTTTGAATAGATTTATCTAGTCTGAGTTTTTGGTTAACCATGGGTAGCCTGAAGAACCCATGACATTTGACAGTCTCCTATGCATAAATCCATGCAGCTAGGGAATTTGTTGATTCATTAAAATCAAGCATTTGGAGTTCCAGGAATCTCTATCATTTAGGGATCTCTTATATCAAAGCTTTACTAACATGATTGCCATTACCGCAATTTAATAGGTTCGATGGGATGAAGATATCATGAGTAATCATCAGGATCGAGTTTCTCCATGGGACATTGACTTCTCAGTTACTTCACCACACCTGAGCTTTCATTCATCTCAAAGAATGAAGAAACTGCGATCTAGTCTGCCACACAACAGCCAAATTGCAGGTCCAACTTTTTTTTGTCGATGATAATTATTTTTTGTTGACATTGTTTGTTCTTATGGTAGTTCAGCTGAGGGGCTTCCGCATTACTTATATTATTATTGAATTTTAATCAGGAGGGACTTCCCTTTTGAACTTTGACGAGTCTGTTAGATCCTCCAAGGTCTTGCAAGGTCAAGAAAATGTAAGTTTAGTATCACCTCTCTTTGGACGTGATAGGATAAA
>NC_036258.1:4526230-4538261 GCF_002742605.1 Olea europaea var. sylvestris | reverse complement strand
AGTTTTAAATGTAGGGACATCTAATTGAAAGCTTAACATAAAATTTTGACTTCATGTTTTTGTATGGAAGATGATTGGGTGTTTGTGCATCTTAGTTCTCACCTTAAGAGATCTTTCAAGAATTAAGACATTTTTTCTGGTCATAGTTCTTATCTTCATTCTCGACACATACCAATCATTTTAGGCGCAGGTGAGTAATATGGGAATTAGGAAGTATTTACCACTAATTTCATTATGGACAATTAATTTAAATCCTCGACTTGTACTCCCTCGTTATTTTTTGAATTGGAGATTTTTCAAGAAATATGAAAAATGTTTGACAAGTTGTTCACAAAGTATCCACATCAAGAAGGATATGCTAGTCCTTTACCTTCACACGTACTGCTTCCTTGGAGTCATTCTGCAGTTAATGTCAATCAAATCGAAGAAAGCACGCGAGTTGTGGGATTCTCATAGCCCAAAATTTCATAATGGTAGCGTTCTTTATAAATTGCTGAATTTATTATATGTAACCAATTCGTGTTATTTGCGTCAATTTTCTATTTTCATTTAATCCAACGCTTCTGCACTAAAGATCAAGCCCAACAAATCGTGGCCCAAAAACCTGGAGCTCAAAAATCAAAACCAAATTACTGAAATTATGGAAAAAAAAAAATGAAAAATCCCAAAACTGAAAATTTCGGGGAAGAAAAAGGATGAACCCTAAATCTGATAATACAGAATAAAAAATTATCTCGAATTCTCAGGGAAATAGGTCTACTTTTTCTTGATTCCCACGTCAAAATTTCTCACAGAAAAAACATTTCAATTCTAGTATACGCGAATATATTCGATGCTATTCCGAAGGCTATGCGTCACTTTATCGAAATCTCGCGACTACCCTTTTTTTCTTTCTCCAAAATTGATAAACCCTTTGGCTAGTTTAAACTCAAACCCAGAATTTATATCGAATTGTGAATCCGTGAAACTAAGTTTTCGGAGGCGGTTGTCAGTGAATTCGCACAATTTGGAGTCCGAAAACGCTGCTAGTCCCACTATGGATGATCCTAGGAGGCCCCCAGTCGTCCCCATTCCACCCCCGGAAACTGCCGAACCGGCCGAGGTATTCAGGGCCCTGGAGGCCTCTTTGGGCTCGCAATTTAGCTCTCAGCCCATAGTCCCGAACCCTGGACCTTTGATTATTGTGATAAGTGGACCCAGTGGTGTTGGCAAAGATGCTGTGATCAAAAGATTGAGAGAAGTTAGAGAAAATTTGCATTTTGTGGTTACAGCAACTAGCCGGGCTAAAAGGCCTGGAGAAGTTGACGGAAAAGACTACTTTTTTGTGAGTAAAGAGAAATTTTTGTCCATGATCCAGAAAAACGAGCTCTTGGAGTATGCATTGGTGTATGGTGATTATAAGGGGATACCAAAGCAGCAGATTAGGCAGTACGTGGAGAAAGGGTGTGACATTGTGTTGAGAGTGGATATACAGGGTGCCATAACGTTGAGAAGGATCTTGAGAAAGAGTGCGATTTTCGTGTTTTTAGTGGCAGAGAGTGAGGAGGCATTGGTAAAGAGATTGATTGATAGGAAGACAGAAACGAAGGAGACTCTGCTCATGAGGGTGGCAACAGCTAGGGAAGAGGTGAGGCATTTGAAAGAGTTCGATTATGTGGTTGTAAACAAGGAAGGTGAGTTGGAGAGCTCAGTAAAGCTGGTGGAGTCTATTATTGATGCTGAGAAGGCTAAAGTGCAGCAAACTAGAGTGGTCATTTAGATAAGATCCCCTTAAAAAAATTTGGGTTAGTAAAGTGCACGTTGAAACTTAATGGAGTACCTGTGAAACTCACTTTGTTATGGCATATTGTCATCGGTTATGTTCTTAAATCTTAGCAATGTTTGACCATTTTTCCAATGATTGATTCCTCTGTGTGTCAATGAGTTTATTCGTGAGGTCACTGCGTCAATGTTTCTTGGATCTTTGAATTTGGGTGAGTATGTCTGTATCTTATAATTACTGAATTTTTAAATTAAAAGAGCACTATTTTGCTATAACTTCCTAGCAAAGCACAATCTTTTGCATTCAAAATTGATGATTGTGTTTGCATACCTATCTTGTTATGTAACTCGAGAGTTGTTCTTTCTACCTTCTTTCTTGTTGGCACTATAGGCATTTTTTTCTATTCCAATTTTACTATTGCTTTTATGATATAGGTATTTTATATGTTTTTATCTTTTGTGGGTAACTCTCAATGAGAGGAGGCTCCTGAATGTAGTAAAAATGCACGTCGCAATGGACAAGCAAATGTCCATGCAATCTAACAATTGTTAACACATTCAGTATGCTTCATCAATTAAGACATTTTTCTACCATGATGGGCCCATAGTACCTAAATATCCTAACATGTAAAAGCTATAAAGATTCTGGGTAATATGTTTATCTGATTCACTAATTAATAATATTATTAGTTCTTAACTTTGTGAATGAAATAAGAAGTATTATTAGCACTCAAACTTCCTCTGTAGATAACATCCTACCAAACTGATACAACGTAATTGCAGCTGTGACTCTAGAGACTAACTTGGTGACCTTCATAAATTTTCACTTGTCTGTGGGTATTGACATGCAGATAAAATTGTTCACTCAGTTGAGAGGTTCCACAAAGTAATGCAAATATTATGCATGAAAATCATCTTAATCAAAATTAAAAATTCTTTTTAAGGCAATTTAAAAGACACATTCCACTCTCTATCTTAGCAAATTTTAACCAATCTAAGTGAGGGTATGTTTGTGATTCAGGCATGCTGTATCGTTTGAGAAATATTTATTGTATGCAACATTGGATGTGCATTTTAAAGAGAGAGTATGTTCCATCTGTGGCTCACAACTACTCTGCATTCTGTTCTTTTTGGTCATGAGCAACATGATTGGGGCCTGGCCCCCCTCCTCCCACCTAAACTCCCTTCCTAAGAGATTCTCACTTGCATTACTTGCAGGTGAGTTGATATAAACACTAGGACAGCACCCTTTGATCTAAAACAGCATTGATATGTAGCTTGCCTGAAAATTTATATTATATATGGGAACATATGAATTGACAGAACCTTCTGCATACAGTGGTAATTATTTCATTATTTGGCTATATGTATTAGAGGCTGTTTTTAGACACTTTTTTCAGCACATCTCAAATATCTAGAGATGCTCAGCTTTCACATTTGCTAGCATTAACTTCATTTGCATGTTTGTTTTAGGTAAGCTCTTTATCTAACATAGCGACGTTAATAGGAGTCATAATGACATAAGCTTAAAGGGTCGTGGCAAATGAGTTTTTCCCCCCTTCTTATTCACTGCTTAAATTTGCCCGTCTCAATTCCTGATGTGGAATATTCAAGGTTGGCAACATAATCCACTATCCCTTTATGGTTGTTGTTTATGATTGAATGATTCCATACACAATTTCATGTTTCATTTTTGTTGCATGAACATTTCAATTAGGGTAGTCTGTCTGTGTCTGGTACGTGTTGAACACGTGTCGTATACTGACCCGGACACTTTACCATAAACATTATTCTTTTTTATTAGAAATATTATATATTTTGAACTCAAAGTTAATGATAAATAACAAATAGGTACTTATATTTAAACAAGAAAAATTACTAACAAGCATAAAACTAGTTATATAAATGAAAATTTTTTAAAAATTTAATCAATGTGTTAGTACCTTTTTGAAAAATCGCGTGTCAACGTATCTGATACATGTCATGATAGACACACTTGTTCGTTTGATTTGCTTATTTTTAGATAGTGAATGGTGTTCTTTCTTCCATTCTATCCTATTTATTGGTACTGATCATTGATGCTGGAAAGCGGTTTTTGAGTGAAGTTACACAATCCAGTTTGTTTATTGTATTATATGAGGAAGGCAACAAAGTTTTTTTTTTTTTTTTTTTTTTTTGAAAAATTACTTTTTCGTAAATAATGAAATGAAGAAATGTGAAAGTAGCTAAAAGGATTTTCTGAGTTCATTAATCTTGACACTGCAGGTCTATGTTGTGTCATATAATCTGCCATTTATTAAATTGTATATGACTTGGATGTTAAAGGACAAGAAGTCCATAAGATGAATAGCAGAGATTAGGATGATAAGATGGATGTGTGGTCATGCTAAAATGGAGAGCAAGAAGTGGAGGTGGCGCGTTGAGGATAAATTAAGAAAAAGATGACTTAGGTGCTTGGGCATGTTTTGGGTTGACTAGAGGGGGTTCATAAAAAAGCTGTTATTCCGGTAGAGCAAGATAGAAAAGGGAAAGGAGGGTAGACAAATATTAACTTGGTCTGTTCAGTATCTAGTTTTTAAACTATCGTAGTACATCTGGCAAGAACGAAGTGGAATGACTCAATTTGATTAATGTAGCAAAGGCTTAGTCGGATGATGTTGTTTTACATGACTCAATCTTTGTTTTTGTTCGAATAGGCTTATTCCTCACGAATCAGATGCTACTTTATGGGTGCTGACATTTTTGTCAAGATTTGGTACCTATGTTTTCTTGTTCTGACGTTCAGGCTGTTGTCATTATCTCTTCACCTAGATTGCATTCTTTTGTGGAAGTCTATAATTACATTTTGACACATTCTTCTTCTTCTTTGGTCTCGAATGGACTGTCAAAGCTTAGTTAGCAGGTAGTCCCATGCAATCGCAGAAGAAATATATAACGATTATTTACCATTAAGTGCATGTCCTGCCATGTTTAAAACATTTAGTTATAGGTTTGTTGGATTTGAATATTTTGTACTAAATATGCACTGTAAGAATTGGTTCAAAGTTGTTGGAAAGATGATGTATATGGCTCATGAATTTAGAGTTCTTTATTCCATTGAAAAATATTTTATAGAGGCATGCAATATGTGGTTAGCATGTTTTATGTACTATTGCAACATTCAACTTTTTTAGTTCTGTATACAAAATCTTCACCTAACATGAATGTCATGTAGGCCATTCATGTGCTTGAGGACATGAGTTTTTGTTGACATTATTTACATTCGAAGAGAAGGAGAGAAATGAATGCCATGAAGGCCCTTGCAAAAAACACTTGTTGAGATGGACCGCTGTTCGGGTGGTATCTAGTCCCTAGTTGTATAGGTGAGCCCTACTCGTTTGACACCACTATATGTAAGGAGTGGGAACTTACGAGGTCGAATAGGTTATTCAGAGGCTCAAAAGGTTCAAGGATGACTCTGACAACTTTAACCTAGTTTGGATCCATGGAGTAAGGTTTTTCCGAGAATAAAATTGTGTTTCAAGTAAAAGTAGAACTAGTGAGCAAACTCCAACTCTACCTAGGCCTTCGCCTTTGCTGTCTTGGGAATGCCCATTTTAAAATTTTCTTTGTTTCATGGGGGGTGTTTTATAATTTAGTTAAACTGTCTAATTAGGGTTTGGTTATGTTGAATTGAATAGAGTTATCTTGGAATGTTTTCTCAATTTCCATGTCTAATACTAGTCATCCATTAAAATTGACAAGGGCCGAATTTTTGTTATACGTTTATTTATCATGTACTTAACTAAAATGGTTTGTACTGTCAGATGAGCCATCCATCTGCAGGCAATTTTGAATTGAAAAACTAAAAAGAAACAAGAAAAATCTTAACTTTTATCTATTATTATTTACGGTGCGATTAATTCCAAATATGAAATTTGCATTGAAAGAAAATAAATTACTTAGAATTTATTTGTATGAAATTTGTCAATTAAAAGGTGTTTGACACTCACTTGTATAGAAAAATGAATTTTACAATAGTAAATTGATGGAGAATGTGTAGATGAAAAATAAAGAAGAGTTTTAGATTTATGTCTAGTATTATTTTAATGAAGAATGTATGATTAAAAGGAAGATAAAAGAAAATATATTTTTGTTAAAAATGATAATCAAACGGGATCTAAATATGTTTGATTGATTTAATTTTTAATTTAGAATATATTGTACTTGTTCATTTTTTATTGGTAGGTAGATGAGAAAAAGTAGATAGATGAGAGAGAGAAAGAGAGAGTGAATTTCCTGGAAAACAATCATACTCCTTCTAATGAAAATATTTTTCTTGATTTAAAAAAATATATATATATATTGCCATGTTTGATTATCATTTTTATCAAAATATATTTTCCTCTCTTTTCTTTTTAACCACACATTCTTCATTAAAATAATATTACACAAATAAAAAAAATTTCATTCTTTTCATCCATACATTCTCCATCAATCTACTATTTTAAAATTCATTTTTCTATAAAATGCCCTTATAGAAACGTGACCAAAAGTAAGAAAATATTTTCTATGAAAAAATGACAATCAAACAGCACAAAAGTAGGAATTTAAGTAAAAAAAAAAAATACAATTTTCATGAAAAAAATTGACAATCAAACGCACAATTTATAATTTTATTCAATACTAGTACTAAACACGTATGACGGTGATTAACACAGTCATGGCCTTGCTGGAAATTTTTCAACAAGCACGATAACCATAACGACAAGCAATAATTAAGCTAAATTAGTTTTATTCTTAGGATTAGGGCTACATGGTACAATCATTTGTTTATTTGAAAGTCGAATGTCAATGCCTTGCAATTCGTAAGTTATTTGGGACCGAGTATATGCTAATGTCCAGATCATAAACTCTGGCTGATCTCTTCAAATCTCAATCTTTACCAACTAAAGCCTAAAATACAAGTAAAAACTTCCCAATTGGAAAAAAATTAAGGCAAGTTTCTTCATAAAGAAACAAGTAGTTACATAATCAAACATAATCATTATAATAAATAAAAAAGTTTATGTTTGAGAATTCTTGACTTGACTTATAATAATAAGAAGTTTTTAATGGCGGCTATCCCGATCTAGCCATTCATTGGTGAGTACTTAAAAATGTAGACCAAAAATTTGAATATACATGGTAAGTAAATGTCGATAATCTTTCTCTCTCTCTTAAGTCATAATAAATTATTTTATATTTTAAAATAGTGTGTTGATTTCATTTTCCATTTATTTTTGTAAATCTTGTATATAGTTTCAAGAATTACAAGGAACATTTTACTTGTGAAGCACCAGACGAAAATTAATCCGAACAAGGTGAATTGAACAGTACTAAACTCAGCTAACATTTTTAGTCGGATATATAAATAATGATTAAATCGAAGTCATGTGCTAAACTGTGAATGCACAATTTGGGTTTAGTTGGATTCAATTGATAGATCCATTGATTGTTGAACTTCGAGGATTGGATAGAAAATTTTATTATGTTATATTATATATATTTATAGTTTTTATTGATGGATAAATAGTTGTAATGCTCTTCAAAATGTCAAAGTCAACCATTTTCAAGTCATAACTCCATTTCATTAAGGTTCCCTTATTTTGTTTCACACGGAACTAGTTGGTTCTCCATGAAATAATAGTATTTTGACAAGCTGGTTTTGATTCTTTCAACCATGGCTATGCACACGTATGAAAGAAATCCAATTAATAAATACCTCTTCACAAATTAAACGTGTCCCCTAAGATCATTTTCCCTCTCTGCAATACCTCCCACGTCATATATAGCTACCAACTATTGTCATCTTCAATCAAGAACTTAGTACACATCAAGAATTTCAGACAGAGAACTCATTTTCTGTTACTTCTTAAGCCATTTTTTTTTTCAATTCAATCTAGTTCGATTTGAAGCAAGATTTTGGCTTAAACAATATCCTGAAGATCAGTATGGATCCCGGAGCATCAAATATTGAATCTGAAGGTAATGTACATCTGCAGATATCTGAGCTTAATGCTAGGCTAAGTGAAACGGGCAGTGTTAGTCCAGCCATATTTGAGCCCCAAACTTGTTCTGATGTGACAAATAATAGCAGCACGGCTGATTCTGTGTCTCGAATGAGGCCTGCAATTCTGGCACCAGAAAAGAAACTTACCCTTTTCGCACTTCATCTTGCATTGCTGGAGAAAGCAGCGTCAGGAATCGGAACTCTCGGATTCGTATGGGCTACTGTTGTTCTACTTGGTGGTTTTGCCATTACGTTAGATAAAACAGACTTTTGGTTCATAACCGTTATTCTTTTAATTGAGGGAACCCGAATATTTAGCAGGAGTCATGAGCTCGAATGGCAACATCAGGCCACATGGTCTATTACTGATGTTGGGATCAGTAGTTTTCATGCTATAAAATCGAGTTCCAGTTTGATACTTAGAACGATGAAGACAATTTTTAAGCCAATTTTTAACTCCAGAAAGGTGAGCCAACGGAGCAGGGAGATTTCAGGGACGACTCGTCAAGCTAGCAGGCAAAATTGGGATAAAAAAAAGATGCCAAATCGAACATGGACAAGTTCAGAGGTCCCACTTCTTCCTTATGCAAAATGTGTATTTACTACAAGAAATGTTAGTAAGGTTTTCCATTGGCTTCAACTTGCATCAGCAACAGCCTGTGTGGTGCTCTCGACGATCAAGCTTGTCCATCAAAACTATGGAGAAGTCCAGAATGGAGAAACGGATGAGAAGAACAGGAAAGCGGCTCTAATATTTTTCTATTCCTTGGCCTTGGCAGAGGCATTGCTGTTTCTCTTGGAGAAAGTCTATTGGGAGTGGAAAGTCAGCGTTCGGCGACTACTGGACAAGGTGAACAAGGAGTGTGATTTGGGAGAATCGGGCATCATTTCGATCAAAAGATTCTTCTATGATGCCTATTCAAAATGTGTCAATGGAAGCATTTTTGATGGTCTGAAAATGGACATGGTTTCATTTGCAATGGAATTGCTAGACTCTAGTTCCCCTGATGAGCAGCTTATTGGAGCCAGAATCTTGAGAAATTTTTCCACAAGCCAGCTGTTTTCGGAGGATACTCTCCAAAAGATTGGAATAAACTTATCAGTCATGAATAGATTAGTCGATATGTTGAATTGGAAAGACCCTCAAGAAGAAGAGATCAGGTATTCAGCTGCAGAAATCTTGTCAAAACTGGCTGAAAAAATGCAAAACTCTATACGGATTGCAGGAATACCGGGTTCTATGGAGTCGATATCATGCCTTCTGCACATCAGCCAGATCCATAGTGGAGCAACGGATGAAATTTCTGAGAAGAGAATAATCTTTGACAATGAGAACTATGGTTCTCGGGTATTCAATCATTTGGGGCTTCTCATTTTGAAGAAACTCGCTCGTGACCAAGATATCTGTGGAAAAATTGGTAACTCGAGGGGTCTCCTACCGAAGATTATTGACTTCATGCATGCTGAAGAGAGCGTGTTGACAGATTCAACAGCTGCACACCCTCAAATTTTAACTTTGAAACGATCTCTGCAGGTTCTCAAGATGCTAGCTGGAACAGCAGGTGCTGCAGGAAGTCAACAAAGAAAAAGGATTTCTGAGGTTGTTTTCACAATTAGCTATATCCGTGATATACTAAGGTATGGAAAAAAGCATCCCAAGCTGCAAATATTGGCGATCGAAGTCTTGACTAGCCTTGCGATAGAAAAGGATGCAACGGAGAGGATTGGGAGTACAGGCGGAGTTCTTAAAGAATTGTTCAACATTTTCTTCAACGAGGAGATGCCAGAAAATTGGAGTCATGTAAGAGTCTCAGCGGGGGAAGCACTATCTATGCTAGTACTTGAAAGTAAGAATGATTGTCAGCGTATTATGAAGTTGAGGATGAATCAGAAGCTCGTTAAAGCATTGGAATCTCCATTGCTTCGAATAAATGCAGCTAGAATTATAAGAAACTTATGCGCATATAGGGGAGAAGATTGCTTCGAACAATTAAAGGGACTCACTGATGCAGGACCGGCAGTAAGTTTTCATATCAAGACCCTGTTTTCTAAAGTTTTAACATCTGAATCCTCAAGAGACCTTGGAACGAAAGAAATATTTATAACTTTTCCCATTTTCAGGTCCTTAAAGCTATCAAGGACGAAGAAAACAAATTGCTCGAAGTAATGGTTGGAGTTGCAGCATGCATTTTCAAATTTATTACAGCTCAAGAAGCCAGCAATATGTTTAAGAGAGCTCAATTTCCAGAATCCGATCTGGCCTACAAACTTGTCCAAATTCTGAAGAATTATCAGTATCCCTCAATAAAAGTCCCAAACATGAGAAGATATGCAATAGAGTTAGCAATTTGGATGATGAAAGATAATGAAGCGAACATCTTAACTTTTGCGAGACTGGGAATACAAAGTGAACTGGAGTCCATATTGGACACCATGTCCGAGCTGGAGAATTTCAATATCTTTTCCGGGACTGTTGGCCTGTGCCGGCACAGCACAACAATTCATACGCTAGTTGAAATGGCCATGAAGCTGCTGTCGGAGAAGTAAAGATATAAACTAGGTCGCACGGACACTTCAATTAGAACATTGTGTCCATATCTGATAGCGACACTCTTCGGATACTCTACGTTGATCATTTTTCTTTATTTATAATAAATATTAGATATTTGTAATTCAAAGTTATTATTGAATAACAAACATGTACTCATATTTAAAAAATATCCACAAAAAAATTAATAACAAATATAAATCTATACTATATAAATCAAGAATTTTAAAGAATATTATTGATGTATCGGCAAGATGTCGTGTCAATATTTTTTTGAAAAAATTGCGCATTGACAATATTTTTTTGAAAATCACATGTGGACTTATCCGACACATATTGTGGGCATACGCGTCCGTGTCCATATCCGTGCATCACAGAACATAGAAATCCCAATTTGATCAAGAATTTATGGCCAGTGGATACGTGTTAAAACATTGTTTTTATTGTATATTGTGGATTATTTTTCAGATTTGCTCCAGTAATGCATTAGCAGTAAAGCTGTTATTTAGAACCATCAGTTCACGAGGCCCGGTTCCTTTTTGGGATCGAGTGATTCATCCTTCCTGGAAGCAACATCTTAATCTCTGTTTTATCTCACTCTCCAAGTGCTTAATTTTGGATATGATTATCAATCTGATACCTCAATGATACTCACAGGACTTTCAATCGGTCTTTTCTAGAATTCCTTAGCACACCACAGAGAGATTTTTCCCTTATAGATAAGCAAGACAAAATAAGGTAGATCTTCAAATAGCTAGTTGTAGAGTTTAAAGTGTAGTATACAAAAGATTATTACAATTACAATGCGGAATAATAAACTCTCAAAGTGTAAAACCGAACCAAAACAACCCAAAGCTTCTTCAACACCACCAATGAAGTGTTCTTGATGTTGAACTCAGTTTTGTGCCACACCGGATCATGCACCGTCGTCCACGGGAATGACAATGGATATATCGAGATAAGATCTGCCGGAAGCCACCAAAAATTTCGCCGAAGTTCTGGAAAGCTCCTACTCGGTTACCTCTCTATGCTCTCTCTCAAATGTTATGCAAATTCCAAAAATGATAGAATGAAAATGTCATAATTAGAGAGCCAATTCATTTGAATTCAAAATTCAAATATTGTACTATAGTCAACAAGAGAGTGACAACACTAGTCTAGATAATTGACCAGAAGATTAAATCCTAGTTGGATTTAATCTTATATTACTCCATAATTAGCATAATCCGAGTCACATTCTCTAGACCAAACAACTTGCACCAATAATAGTATGTGATCCATCTTTCACTAGTTTAAGAAAGTAAAGTAACTTCCGTCATTTTTCATCTTGAATTGATCAAAGCCAAAAGTATGATGAATAGAAGGAAAGGAGAGAAGGCCCTTCTATCTACTATCAGTAGAAGTAACCGTATCATCTTCCTAGTTGAATGAGAATAACCCATTTAGTCTTTTATCAAACTCCTAACAATAGAAATGGGGATTAAGACTACCCTATTCACAAAAGATATACCTTTTAAATACATAACCTCCAGTTGAATGCAGGGACGGATCTAGGATTGGATCCACGATCGGGCTACAAAATTTTAAACCGGACTACTACGTGAAAAAAAAAATTTTTACACATAAAAAACTGATTTTTTACCCAAAAAAAATAAAAAATACCTTAAAAAAAAAATCTTGGACCTGGGGGG
>NC_036258.1:4513055-4526188 GCF_002742605.1 Olea europaea var. sylvestris | reverse complement strand
GGGGGGGGCTACAGCCCAGCCCCCCCCTATATCCGTCTCTCTTGAATGTAAAAATAACTGTCATCGTATTCTGGAATTGAGGATCAACGAAAAGCTAGTTGAAGCATTGAAATCTCCATGCCTTCACATAAATGAAGCTAGAATTTTAAGAAATTTAGGTGCCTATAGTGGAAAACATTGCTTCAAAAAAGGGACTCCTAGTGCAGGACCTGCAGCAAGTTTTTTCATTGACGACCTGCTTTAACACGAGCTTAAAAACAAAAAGAGAGTATTTCTAACTTTTTCTCATTGCAAAATCCTTGAATCTATCATGAATGAAGAAAAAATATTGCTTGAAGCAATGTAGGTCTTGCAGCATGTATTTTTCAAGTTTATGACATCTTAAGAAGACAGCAAGATTAAGAGAGCTCTATATCCAGAATCTGATCTGGCTCACAAAATTGTAAGGGTTCTAGTTCTTATGAAGTATCAGTACTTCTCAATTAAAGTTCCAAACATCAGAAGGTATACAATTGGGTCAGCAATTGTTGAGGTTATCCCATATCAGTTCTAGAAGGAGCTGGTGATTAGTTTGTAGCTGTGGGGGAAAGCCTCATTTCTTGAGCATTTTCGGGGTTGAGAAGGTCCAAGACCACCCAACAGTAATTTAGGAGATCAACTTGAGTAACTTGCACATTTCATTATGAATAAAGATGATCGATCACAATTCTGGATGAACAAATATTGACTCTGTTTATAGATAGAAAGAATTAGAACAGTTAGCTGTGATTTCAAGAATGTGCCTGGAAAATACGATCTTTGGCCTCAATCCATGTTGATGTGAGTGGGGAGTTGAACTTGTTTGCCCCCCTCTGCAATGACTCTAATTATATCCTCCATATGTTAAGTTGTAGAGCCTAATTATTGTTACTTAACGGGACTGGTTGTGGATTGACTTTCGTGGTGAGGTTGCCATGGGGGTTGGAAGGGGAGTAGGCAGCCCCCCTCCTGAGGGGTAGGAAGTGGAACCTTCAGATGAAAATTTTAGTTAAGGACTATTTAGAAATTTCTATTCTTGTAAAAATCTAAGAAGAAATAGGAGTCTTTGTAAAATTCGATTTTGCACTAATTTATCTTGTAAATGGGGAGCACTCCTTAGATTTAAGTATTATATAACAGATAGAGAGAAATAGAGGTTAGAGGAGATAAGATTGATATTTTCTTTTTAAACATTTTTTCATCATAGTAATTATTATAATGGTGGGAGAGAACATAGTCTCACATTGAGATGAACATTAATAAATGTTGTGTGTTCTTGATTGTTTATTTTCTCTTTAAATGATTGCTCTTGGTATATAGAATTAGGGTTTATAATTCTTAACAACATAGGCACTTGTGCACCTTCCCCTAACAAGCAAGTTTTTAGGGGTGAATTGTGCTCAATGCATTTGTTACAATAGGTATAATAGCAGATATCCCTTCTTAATAGACCCCCTTTGCAGATGGGGCTATCTGGGGAGGCTACTTTCACAAGGCCACCAATTCACCCACGTAAACAAAAATAAGGAATATTGTTCCAGGCTTATCCATTCCAAGAATCCCAGTACTTCGTGCTTTAACTGCTGAATCTTTATGCCAGACGGGACAAAAAGACTTGCAGATCTTCTGTAGTCCCACTTAATATACATATTTTGTTGGTCTAATTCAATAAAAATACGACTAATTTGAATTGAATTTTCAGAGACTAGTAACTAATATTTTTCTTTCATATGATTTGACCAAAAGAATTCAGTTTATGTATTGTCAGACCAGAAGGACTAGTGAGGCGTTTGAGATTGAGCAGGTGTTACTCTTTTGTATTGTCAGACCAGAAGGTAATCTCTTTCCAGCTTTTAAAATTTGATTAGTCAGTTAACATGTGCGTACTTGACTATATTTTCACCTGATTATGAGCCACAAAACGAAGGTTTTATCACTGGTAAACTCAAGAGCTAAAAAACAAATAGTGAACTCCATTATCTAATTTCATCAAACAAGCATCCAATTTTGAATTTGCATATACAAATGAATCACATGTTCTAAACCAGGAAGACCCTGAAATAATTTCGTGTGAATTCAACAAGAAAATTATGGCACGATTGACAACTAAATCTATTCATCAACTGTACATAACCGAAAAGAATCTCCCTTACATAGTTACAACAAATGACAATAATCCTCCTGGTAGAAGGCCCTTCTATCACAACAGGTGCAAACGTATAATCTTCCTAGTCGAACGCGAATAACCCAATTAGCACTCTTATCGAACTGCTAACAGCAGCATAAAATTGGGTTTAAGAATACCCTTTTTAGATATACTTCCTTGTCTTCCATGATACTTCATAATTATCTATTTTTAAAGAAGTTCAGATCCCAACGACGAAACAAACCGCCAATAATATTAGTTGTAGGAGTTTTCACAACATTTACAGTGACCCTCGTGTTATCAGCCATGTCTGTATCAGATGAACTTTGGTTACCCAGTGGAGTATTATAGGCAGGAGAAACAGCGTCATTCCTTTCTGCTTCGTTGGAACACAGAGTAGCATCAACAATTTTAGGGTTATTTACTGCAGCTACATAGGCCTTTGGAATATTCGCATTGTCTTCCGGTGTACTACGGTCGCACGTTGAAATGTCGCCACAAGGTCTGTTAATTCCTGCTTCTGAAAGAAGTATCAATTCAGAATCAGTGGCTGCTGAAGTGGGCACGGTTTTTAAGGCTGCCGCCGGTGTAGAAAAAGAATATTTTTGTTCACGTGTTGGTTCAGGGAGGTTACTGCCAACATGAGAAGATGGTTCCTCGACGTGAGGGTGTCCCGTCTCCAGGTCTTTCAGCGACTCCATTACAGCTTTCGTGAACATCTGAAAAATTCAGCAAACTTAAAGGTCAGGAAAATAGTCCTTCGTTTTAATTAGAAAACATGTGAATCTCTGAGGTTTTATCCCAAGAAATACTCACCCTCTCTTCTTCCTCGACATTGCTCGGGAATTCAGCCAAGTTATCGAGAGGGTATTCCACATATTCATCATCATCTATTGATGCAGGCAGAGTACCATGTGGACTACCGCCCAATAATTCAAAGCTGATCATATTAGAAGACGATGCAAGAGAATCAGATCCGGTATCTTCTTCCTACAGCGCACAGACTATCTTAGAAAGACTTAACAGACAAACATTTATTTTCCTTAAAAAGCTGAAAAGAAAAGGGCCAAAAAAAAAAAAAACCAAAAAAAAAAAAAAAAAAAAAAAAAAAAAAAAAAAAAAAAAAAAAACAAGAAAAAAAAAGAAGATCCACAAGCAAAGGTTGAAGTAGAGGCATGTACTTCACGCTGCTGCATCCCAGTTATTCAAAGACTAAATTACACTTTTCTTCCAAATAATTTAATTTATTTTATATCCATTGTCTAGAGGAATCTCTTTACTAGCCTTTTGACATTCTCAGCTTGAATTTAGACAGCTAAACAAATAAGAACGGAAAAGTTAGATTATGAGCTTATAAATGCAGTTCTCTCAACTACTAAACTCTGAATTGTCAAGAGACTACGGCATTATCTTTTCACGAGGAACTTCAGGTATTTACACAAATTGGCCCAATTTAAGGGTAATTTGAGACAAAGATTATTTAAAAAAGTCATCCAATCAAACTTGCATATTTAAAGGGTGGAAGTATATGGAAGGGAAGTTGATATAAAACATGCCCGGAACTTTTGGGTAAACTTTTAGAAGCTACCTGCCCATCTGATTGTTTATCTTTGGATGACATCTCTGCAGGGACCTGTATAGTACCAACAAAACAACGATCAATCATCAAATTCCAACGTGAAACTGCATTGATTTTATAGATGCATAAATAACCAGTAAGTTAGTGATATCCTTGAAAATGGAAGGAAAATCAAGGGTTCTTCTATGAAAGATTAACTGGCTAACAGTGACCGGAGTGTGTTGCATAACACAAGAGCGGACCGTGTATACATTTACAATATTAAACACTTATTTTCCAATACACAGTGCTCCTGGTATCAGGTAATAAACAATAACTTGATCATCACAGAAAATAAAGTATATTTTACCACTATTTTACTCATAGGTCTTCTGGAGCGAACTTGGTTAATAGCATCTTCAGTCGTACTACCAGCTTGATCTGCATGTAATTAAAAACATTAGCAAGTGACTTCCTCAAGAAAGGATACAATAGAAAACATCTCTCAGTATAAGCAAACAAAGTAAGAAATAGATACCAGAAGGGGAAGCCAAGACATCATCCAAATATTTTGTATCATGGACAGTAGCCCAAGAACCCTGGATGTGGTCAATCAATAATAAATTTTGTATAGTAGTCAGAGATCTGGCTATTGCTTTAGGAGTGAAAAGCCATAATGTCATTATAATAAGATACCTTGCCGTAATAATCATGAGACAAGTCAAAAAATGCAGTCCCTCTTTCATCCTCTGGAGGTTGTAATACATTGTTGAAAAAGATACTGATAGAATCAAAATAAAATTGTGGGCGTGGAGAGTTGTGATCACCCTCGAACTTTATAATATTCTTGTCCCCCTGCAAGATTAGGCGTCTATAAATACAAGGAAAATAATACATTCAACAGAAAGAACACAGATACTGATTCATCACTGCAAATAGATATTTCATATACCTATGTAGTCAATGTTTCATATACCTTTCAAAAGGTAAGCAAAGAAGCATCTCATATTAGAAAGCAATTTTGGACTCAAACTGAAAATGATATCCATATTTGAAAAATGGAAAAATTATTGAAAAATCTGTTTTTCTGAGTGATTTCCAAATTTTAAGGAAAAAAATGAGAAGAAAAAGAACGAATATTGCATGATTCTAATTCCAATAAGTTCATCTAACTTGGATAGAATCAATTTGATTGTGGAAAAGACCAAATTCCTGGTGTGGAGGACCTGTACATGACGCAAAATTTAATAACAATAAGCAGTACAGCACAAAATGCACGCAACAAATGAAAATGCCCGAACATTTTTGCGAAGGATGGTATATATTGCAGAGAAACACAATACAGGGGAAAAATATATCCATAAACAATAATTTAGGCAGGGTGAAAGATCCACAACTGGGAAATAGGATTACCACATAAGCATAAAATATGCGATCAGAATGATGGGGCTGAATGAAATCATCGTCAACGGCATGACCAAACAAAACTGGAACAAAGGAACATTTTGCAACCTAGACAGAAAAAAGTGATGTACTCAACGTTATTAATAGAAACTATACCATGTATCGTGCAGTATGGATGGATAACAAGTTTCACATCTAGATGTTTAAATAATAAATACATATTTCTCTGATGGATGGATCATACTTTTATCATCAAAACTAATTTGCCTCATCACTTCCATCCTTCTTTAGTAAGTCAAATCATCCTCAGTAACAAGAAACAGGGAATATAATTTTAGCTGTTTATATATGTGTATGCACATGCCGATGCAGAGGAAGCAGTTTAGAATCATAAAAAATGGTATTCTAATAATTCCTTCGGAGAGAAAGAATAATAATAATAATTTGCCAAATCATAAAGGACCTAATATCAGGTATCAATCTCATCAATTGGACATACAAGAGGCCTTTGTTTCAATTTCCAAAAAATAGAGAAGAAAAATAAAAAGAAAATGAGCATATCACATTATCATGAACCAATATGAAAATACTCTCACAAACAATCTGATGGACTACCAATAAAGGAAAACAGAGAAAATCGGCAGGGTCACAGCCAATACAGCATATTATTCCTTTTTAGTCCAAGTAGTTAATAGTTAGTTAGTTCAAGGGGTAAATTAGGGAATTGAGTCATGGGGGGAAATGCCAATAAATGAGATGGGGAGAGGGCTGTAGAATTCATCGAGAAAAGTAGAGTGTTAGGAGGAGAATTAGGCCTCATGAAGAGCCTGGGGGTGATATTTCCTTTTCCATCTTTTATTGAATAACATAATACAATTCTCAGTTTACATTCTTGATCCATTTAGCAACCACAATTAGGTACTTATCACAATCCTGACCCATTAGAATGCAGCAGCAAGAAGAGATGTAGTACATCAACATCGAAAACATCTAAGCTGGAGGAGAAGGTACACTCAGGTCAAGATAACTTCCACCATTGTCACCTTGCTAATTATTTAAGTTTGATGAAGCATTACATCATACGCATGAGAAAATGGAAAAGACCAGCACCTCAGAGAAGGTATACAATCAATTTTAAAGAAAATTCCAGCACCGTCTAAAAATTGCACAAGTGAACTTCAATAATAAACTGAAGACTTGATACACACATGTAACCAAAGACGATGGCAATTGATTTGAACACTGATTTGCATTGCAAAATATAGAAAAACTACAGTAATTCTGTTAATTTACATAAGAAAAGAGTTATCACCTTTGTCTTGAAATGGATGTTCTGACTCCCCCAAAGTCAAACAGTTTGTTGATTATTTAGTTTCTGGAAACGAGACTTTAAAAATATAATATCTCCTTGAAGTTAGCATAATTCTAACTTCACTCATTAAATTAAAATATAAGAACAAAATATTCAAGAAAAATCTGGTTGATTTTGAGAAAGTTAAGGGAGCTATTCTATTTACTAGTGATGGAATATATTGTAATATACCAGAAAGGAAAGGAAGCAAATCAGTATAATTCTTGGGTAGGCGAACTCATGATTTAAGATAGCTGTTCTGGTGAGATACCTTGATTGTGTTGAGGTCTGTTATGTCAAATTTTGCCTTCTTTAGGATTGCTCTCCGCATGTACTGGATTGCGAACTTAACCTAATATAACAGAAACAGAACTGTTAAATAGAGGTCAGGTCTAAAGTGAGAGTAAAAAACTTCTCAGTAAAAGGGATCATAACATATATGTTACATTACGAGGTTAACACAGATGCAGTATTTAAACATGAGAACCAGGTTTTACAAATTGATTAGCTTACAGTGAACTTGGGAAGTCGAACTTTGTAAGTATCCACCAGTTCCATCATCAAATCAACCAAATCTGAGAAGGGGCTGTCCAGAACCATTCCGGCGATGGAAGGATCCTCAGCTCCATACATCAGGCTGAAAGAAGCGCATTTTCAAATTATTTTCATGCAGTCATAAAAATAGTTGGCAAAGCTAAAATCTACACCTAAGTCATACATGAAACCATAAATTATTTATAACATAGACAAGTTATGTATGAACAGTAAGATATACCTATACAGATTGACAAGTTTCCCCTTTTCTATTCTTCTTTATGAAGGCAGTATAGAGAACACCAAGTGTATCGTCATGGTTATGGAACCCTTTTGCTTACAAGATATCACAACTCAAAAGATAATCTTCATGTGTATTAATATTATTATATTTTCGAAATAGAAGCCTTGAATTGCATTAGTCAATGTCGCCACGAACAGTGACGGGATACAAAGAGACATATAATGGTGCCAACTTGCCAACACTTGAACTGATATTGCAACTGATGCTACATATGGCCCACTTTGTTACAAGAATGCGATGTAAAATTATGACTC
The DNA here is from genome assembly GCF_002742605.1 of Olea europaea var. sylvestris. NCBI lineage: Eukaryota > Viridiplantae > Streptophyta > Magnoliopsida > Lamiales > Oleaceae > Olea > Olea europaea. Next base: position 4,518,619 of record NC_036258.1, on the reverse strand, counting down.
ACAAAAGTAGTCCCGCATCAAAGAACAGATATCACACAAAACAAACTCCTGAGGGGTGAAGCAAAAATAACATAGAATTCAAATGTCACTGTTACTGTTCAGAAGCTGGTGTTGTCCTTGCTGATAAAATATAATAGTTATAATTAATTGACATGAATGTCGAACAAAACAGAGAAAAAGGGAAACGTATGTTTTTAAAAGCATCAAGCAATTGGAGGTACCAATTGCGAGCTTATTACTGGTTTATAGAAAAAGATAGAAATTAAATCTTTCAATATTTCTAGTCTTGGGATATGATTTCTATGGAAACTATACCTCCTGGAGTAAGGAGCTGCGAGGAGATGAAACAAACCTACTAACCTTGTAACAGCACCCATTGAGCGACCCCACAAACCAATCAAAGAGACATTCCCATCTGCCCGTAGATAATCAACCACTGCTCTTAGATCGTCCTTCTGCAAAATTAGACTGCATTTCCTCAGTAGAAAATAGTTACTAAATAGCATTAACGAGCAATGAAGATGAAGATGGTAACAGGTAATAGATTGCTGAGGTACATGGCATTTGATGGAAATTGGGCAAACAAAACCACAAAAACAAGTGCAAAATCGTAAGGATGTGATCCTCATTGTGTATCTTGATTAATTGGATCGTTTCTTTGTCGATTCCTATACCAAATATAAAATATTCAAGCAACAACAAAAAGAAGAAAGACTATTTACATTCTTTTTATTTTTTCTATTTGAATTTTCCTTTTGAATCAAATAGATTCATATCTGAAAGAGATTGACAATAAGTCCTTTCAAAATTGACTATTTGTCCCTCTGTTAGAAGTGTTACAAAAATGTCTGCAATAGAGTAAATAGTTCTACGAACGAATGGATCGTATCGACTTGCTTTTTTTTCCCGAAGGGATCGTGATGTCTTTCGACAGGATCGCAGGTCTCTTTATTAGTTCCTATTTGTGGTGCACAATTTCCTGGAAAAATGTAAATCCTGACATTCTAAAAGACATCACAACAGGCAAATAAACTAGTAATGACATTATTATTATTTTTTTTTTTGGAAAGGTAACTAGTAATGACATTTCAGCATAAATGGAACTATGTAAACAACTAATTTGAGTAATCTGGTCTGCTTTGTTCACGAAATTGCTTTACACCCCATAGATATCTTAATCCAGTGAATATGCATTGACATGAGCAAGCTCTTAGTAGTCTGAGAAATAGACTTCACTAGGTAAAAAGTTTGCATGCTTCATTTTATGTATATTTGCTCAAAAGATTAAGGTTCCACCCTGCATCTTGCATGTACAGAGGGACGGAGTGAGGGAAGGGAGGGAAGGAGAGACTCAGCTTATTACCTCGTTCCAGCCTAAAGTTACATGCTCTCCTCCAGAGAGTCCAGAACCGGAGAAATCAAGAGTGAAAACTGTTATATTTGAAGGCAACAATATAATAGCAGCTTCACTAGCATCTGCTCGGCAACCACTGACACATGATCAAGAAAAGAGATCATTAGTAAACGACTGAGGTAACTGAAGGTGGCGGAACAGGAGAAAGTGAAGTGTATCGCTTCAGTCCATACTATTTCAAGTGACCCACATCAGCCAGTAAATGAATTAGGTAAATTTCACAGGCCATATTTGAACCGCTAGTGTACAACAATACACTGTAATTATTATACCATTTATCGTGGATATAAGTTCAAAATTAGTACGAGAAGGCCAACAAAAAGAAGAAGGCATTAGACTATCAGAGCAAGTTTCTGCTTAAGACAACACTGACCTATTTCCATGGCAGTATATTACACAAGGAAGGGCACGTCCTTCAGGATGACCAATAGGCATATAATGGCTACATTGAAGAGTATCTCCTCGACCATTTACAACCTGCAGAATGAACAAAGCACTTATATATATGACCGAATTGCCATGATTGGAAAACACAAATCTCACCAAAAAAAAGAACAAAAGGAAAATCAAGCATCTAAAAAGTGATATCTGCAGTCTGAAAAAGCCAAAAAGGGGTAATAGAAACTATTTTATATAGTATATTGCGATCAATTTAGTCTTTGTGTCCAATTGTACCTTATGTGTAGATTTAAGAAACCATATCAGAATTGGTACGAGTTTTTATCTAGGAAAAAAAAAAAAAAGGTTAAGGTACTTAGCAGTATACATCCTCCGTCTATCAATAAATTTTACCCCAGGGGATTTGAGTGTTATTCAAAGTTCGCAATCTATCCTGAATGCATCTTACCTCCAAATCTTTCCTCTGGTACCACTTCCCTTTAAGCATAAATTCTTGATCTAATAAATCATTTTTCGGATCGTATTCAGCTCTGCAGTCAAGAAAAGAATAATAAAAATAATATACTCAAGCCCCATATTACCTTATCATAAAGCAGTGAACTGAAGATTAAAGGCTTTAGTGCAGTGCCTCTAATCGATTGAATAAACAATTTTTCGGTTTACGATTCAAAATCATGAAGCACAGAGTCATGCAAACTAAGTATGCAAAATGGTTTTGATGAGCAATTGCAACCATTGATATCACAAAAATATCATTTCAACTAAACAATATCAAGAATAACATGCAAAACAACATTTTAGCTCCTTCATGATGCAAAGTCAGCTATTTTTTTCCCTAATAAAACTATATTCCATACCCTGTGAATTTGATCTATCTGTTCTATCTTCTTGTCCGGTTGGACGAATCAGTGCCTCAATGCCAAAATTGAAATATTTACTAGAAGGATGAAGATCATCGTCAGCGACATAATGTGCAAGAACTTTCAATCCATTACGGTCTGATATACCTACAAAATGTACTATTGGTCTTTGACTTGGATTGTTTAAAGCTGGAAAAAGAGAGTTTGCACTTATGACAACTGATGTTTATATTTCACATTTTGTAGTAAAGTTTCCAACCTCACTAAGACTCATAAATGATGACAGAATTCAAAGTTAGAGAACTCAGATCTAAATAGCAATATAATTCACAATTAAATAGCTCAATGGTGTAGATGATATCCTATTTCAGATTGCAATAACCTAATTCAGAGTAAGAGCAATCTGTTTAACATGTTATAGAGTTACTCAAGAGAACATGGTAATAGTTGAGATCATAACCTAAATTGGGTTTGGAGGGTTCACGGTTCAAGTGAGGCCAAAGCCTAACATACGATCACAGAACTAAGGTTTAGGTAAGCATGTGACTGATCGCTTATGTAAATGTATTTGACCGATCAAGCTAGAAATCATTTTACGTAAGTACTGATACTCTTAGGATACAAAAATGCTTGACATTTCGCCTTAAATCTCCTAGTCGCTGCATTAAGAATAAGAATTTCACGATCTTCCTTTCTTAAAGGGAAGACTTGGGGAAATCTTATCGATTGCCAGTTTCTCCGGATGTCAGGTAAAATCATGTGCATAATAATCTTCAAGAGTAACCAGAACTGAAAAACTCTATTCTACGACTAAAACACGGTTTGTTCTTTGAAGACATGTAATTCATGAGGGGTTGGCATGATCCATGGCCTATCCTAAGATTTGGCAACTCCCTTGGAAGCTAGATACTCTTTCCAGCTTTCTATAAGTCTAATATAAAAGAAATCTTTCTGCAAGGTCCTACTTCACAGCAGTCCGAGTTAGCTATCATTATACATAGCACCCGACATGTTAATCTCCAAAAAAAAAAAACACAAAACGAGAAACTGGAAATTAATTATAGTGTTTAAATTCGTTTCATAGAAAATCCATTTAAACCTAAAAATCCCCTTACATCACAACCCTTTATAGAAACACCAAAAGCAATAAAAATTCAATCTAAATAAAAACATTCACCATTTACAATTAAGCTCCCAGCCATTCAGCAAAGATAGTTTATAATATACGAAAAGTTACAATAAATTAACCCTCAAATCAACGCCATATTCAACAAGAAAAACAACCCAAAACAACAGATTTCAAAAGGTAAAACTAAACACGCCAAAAGTATTTAAAAAAATCAGTTAATTGAAGACAAAATCTCCACTCCGCGACAAAACACTGAACACCAATCTGAGAATTTTGACAAAGATTCAAACTTTACAATATAAACGCGTATAAAATCATAAAAATCATATATACTTACGGAGTTAAAAACAACAAAAAGAATTGACTTTTTTCTTCACCTGGGTGGTCTTATGATGAAGCTAATAAGCTGTTCCATAAGAGATTTTAAATCAAGAATTTCTTCTTCTTCTTTTCCCTCTTTTCTCTGACTAAACAGCTTCTTTTATTTTCTTTTCTCCTTTCCTTGTATTTTATACAAATAAAAGTTTCAAGTTCTTCTGAGAAATGCAACCATACATATGCAAATAATTTGTTTGCTTTGGGAATGAAACAATTTGTTGATGAAAACTGTAAAGGAAATGAGAAGAAGCACCATGAGTAAAAGGAGAAAGAATAAAGTTGTGAACCGGTCCTCGTTATTTGTTTTTGTTGTTGGCAATGGGCTGTACATTTGCATTTCGTTTCTTGTAAAAATAAGGGGTATTATTATAATTGACCTGCTACTATTTATTTTTGATAAAATGTCTATTATACCCTTAATGAAATAATTTATCATATATTGCACAAGATATCCTTAATTTATTAGGATAGTTTTAAATTCTTCTATTTCTCTCATTTCGAGTTTTAATATATAATTTCATCCTTTGATCTAATAAATTAGCATAATCTGTAATATAATTGTCATGTAATTTACTAAGATTATTAAATTCCTTTGATAATATATCCATAATCTCTAATTGAGAATAAATATTTTTTATTTTTTCCATTAATCTATCTAACAGATTATCTAATCCTTTAATTGTATAACCTGGCATTATTCAAATAATTCCTTGCAAACTTTATGAATAATAACATATTTAGATAAGTTTTTTGCAAACATGAACAATAATAATCCCTACGATTCTTTCAAGATATTAGAAGAATTCTTTCTAAATTTAACAAAGACAATAATTTTACCTTACTTTTGATCTTAAATCTGTATTCTTAGAACCGAGTGACCTTCAGGCTCTGAATCTGCAAACTGCTCCCTTAAACGGCCTCTTGCCTCAATGGGAATTCTGCTATTTCAGCTTCTTGCCCTCACTGTATCTTTTCTTAAGAATAGAGATCTTAAGTAAAGAAAATTCTCTCTTTGTTAAAGTAAGAAAGAGATTATCTTCTTCAATCTATCAAGAATCTATGGGATAGTAAGTTTAGAAACTCATATCTTTCTGATATCAAAAGATTGAGATTTTTTTTTCTATAATGATTTATACAAGATTTATATTGTATACAAGGGGTTTCCAGAAAAACTGGTTTTGGAAAAAGCTTAAGGAAAGAGAATGGTTTCTAACTCGAGATGCCCCATTCTTTCCCAAAGACCTCTATTTATACATGACTCAAACTTACTATTATTGGTCTATTACATCATTGCATACATCAGAAATTTGAAAAAAGGCTCACATGCCTCTCTATTCTTTTCCTCCTGGGGTCTACATTTTCACATGCATTCTTTGAATTTTCA